>NW_006921600.1:23636183-23719959 GCF_000298275.1 Orycteropus afer afer | reverse complement strand
AAGTATAGCAGGGATTGTGGGGCTGGCGCGGGATCGGGCAGTGTTTCGTTCTGCTGTGCATGGGGTCGCTATGAGTCAGAAACGACTTGATGGCACTTAACAACACAACAACAATGTCTACAGTTACTCTGTGTCCTGTTGGGAATTCTGTGAAGTGCCCTCTGTGCTCCTCACCCTGGATTGCTGCTGTCTTTGTCTCAAGCTGGCCATGCTGTGCCAGGCTATCTGGCAGGGGCCTTCTACTCTGCCTCTTCTTGTTCACTGTTTCCATTCAATTTCTTCTTCCGATCAGTGTTTGACTTAGTTCTTTATCCTTTCATTTGATACTCAGAGTTCCAGGACTGTCTTCTGTATCTTTCACTTAGTTTCTTGGGCCTTTGCGATAAAGGGACAGCATAGTGTGTCTGACTAAGCTGCATTTTTGGCCCAAAGCTTTAAAAGGAACTTTTAATGTAAATGTACATCTAACTAAAAAATCCACAGTAGAGCTTACTTTAGCAAATTCTTGATCAGTAACTCAGACAATGACAGGAAGGATCTCTTCTCTCTGCCTTCTGCAATGTTGGATTATACTCACATTCCACATGGAGATCCTCCTTCCCCCCTCTCACCTGTCAGTTGCAGCCTCTCCTTTAGAGTCACTTTCAGAATAGAGGGGAAACTTTTCTTTCCCACAGGTCTCAGCAAAAGTCTCCATGAATCACATTACCTTTTAGTGAATTAGGTGCTCATTCCTCAATCATCATGGTGCTAAAAAGATATTATTGGGTACTGTCAAGTCAATTCTGACTCATAGACACCCCATATGACAGAACTGTCTCATATGGTTTCCTAGGCTGTGGTCTTTATGAGAGCAGATCACCAGGTCTTTCCTCCCTCAGAGCTGCTGAGTAGGTTTAGACCTTATCTTACCTTTCAATAAGCAGCCAAGTGCTTAACTATTATACCACCATGGCTCCTTGGTGAGAGGATAACCTGTGGCCATTGAGTCAACACTGACATATAGTGACCCTATAAGACAGAATAGAACTGATCCATAGGGTTTTCAAGGCTGTAATCTTTATGGATATTGAAGTTGTCAAGGATTTCATTTTACCTGGGTCCACAACACCACCCATGGAAGGAGCAGTCAAGAAGTCAGTTGATGTATTGCATTGGGCGAATATGCTGCAAAAGACCTCTTTAAAGTATTAAAGGACAAAGATGTCACTTTAAGGACTAGGATGTGCCTGACTCAAGCCATGGTATTTTTAGTCACCTCATATGCATGTAAGAGCTAGACAGTGGATAAAGAAGACTGAAGAAGAATTGATGCCTTTGAATTATGGTATTTGTGAAGATATTGAATGTATCATGGACTGCCAGAAGAATGAACAAATCTGTCTTGGAAGAAGTATAACCAAAATTCTCCTTGGAAGTGAGGATGGCAAGATGCCATCTCACATACTTTGGCTA
The DNA here is from genome assembly GCF_000298275.1 of Orycteropus afer afer. NCBI lineage: Eukaryota > Metazoa > Chordata > Mammalia > Tubulidentata > Orycteropodidae > Orycteropus > Orycteropus afer. The sequence continues at coordinate 23,718,504 of NW_006921600.1, read as the reverse complement.
TGTTATCAGGAGGACAATCTTCAGAGGAGGACATCATGCTTGGTAGAGTAGAAGGTTAGGTTCGTGAAAAAGAAGTAGCTCCTTAATGAGATGGATTGACACAGTGGCTGCATCAATGGGCACAAACATGACAGTGATTGTGAGGATAGCACAGGACTGGGCAGTGTTTTGTCCTGTTGCATGTAGGGTCACTGTGAGATGGAACTGACCAGCGGCATCTAACAACAACAACAATATGGAACCAGATGGCCCTGTCTTTCTCCCACAGAGCAGTTGGTGGTCCACTGACCTTTTGGTTAGCAGCTGAATGCTTAGCCACTGAACCATCATGGCTCCTTTGGTGGAAGGATTGTTGTTGTTATGTGCCATCAAGTCGGCCCTGACTCATACCAACCCCTCCTTGGGTTTCCGAGGCAGTATCACTACGGAAGTAGATTGCCCAACCTTCCTTCTGAGGAGTGGCTGGTGGGTTTGAACCGCCAGCCTTCTGGTTAGCAGTTACATGCCTTAGGCACTATGCCACCAGAGCTCCTGGTAAAAGGATAGGGAAAGCTAATTCACTTCAACTGATCAGAGCCCAGCCTTGGAAGGTGGGGTTGGATGAGTCTGGGGGGGGGAGGGGGGAGAAAAGGTAGAGGCAAATTCTCCAAATAAAAATATAAATACTATGGATGTGAAAAGAATGGTATAGGCCTGGATATGCATCCAGTGAGTGTCTACTAGGTTCTCTGTGTGCTTGACATTGTGACAGTGGAGTAAGACACTGTTCTTAACCTCAAAGAACTCACTGTATAATTGGGAAGACACATGAGTAGACACACAATCTACACTGAAATCTAGTGTTCATTACAACGAGTGTATCCCAGGATACTTTGAGAGCACACAGGATGATGACTGAATCCATCCTTGTGGGAAGGGATTGTGCAGGAAAACCAAGGAAGGCTTCCCAGAGGAGGTGTCATGTGACTTGAGCCTGGAAAGTGATAAAGAATTAGGTTAGAGAAGGAGAAAGAAAGGCAACCTAGAAAAAATTAACTGTTCTCTTATGCAAATAATGTGTTCATTATACTGTTTATTTTTTGTTGCAAACCATGCAACCCCCTCATGCATTAGTTTCCTATGCATGCTATGCACGTTATATGTGCATGTATTATTTATATAGGCACATGATATCCCAGAATATGATGATAGTCTGGAAATAAAGACCACCCAAATGAGAACAAACAGGCTATTTACTCAGAGCTTGTTATAACAAGAGAGTTGACCTCCATCACTTGTGTTTGGCAAAGACTCAAAAGATAGGCAGGGGAGTGAGAATGCTTTATAAAGAAGAAGAAAAGAAAATACTTCAGGTATTCTCTGATTGCAATTTGTTAGCATGAGAACCTGGAGGCGAACTAACTAGAAGCAGGGCATCCTATGTGACCGGTTTGGGAGGCTGTCTGGCTTTTTCTGATTGGTCCTGAGTTGGAAGGTGGTGGGTGGACCAGGCAAGAATAAGGAAGCTGATGGTCGTTGACTAGGTCCTGACTGTTCTGGGCCAATTGCTACAAAGTTTGTGGTTTAGCTTTTTGACTGGTTGTTGCAGAGGTTGTGGATTCTATACTCATTCATGGTCTAGCCATTGTTCATTTGTATATTCAGTCTCTCAGTGGTGACAAGTGAGAAAATTTATTCTTGGAACAAAAATAATTTTGTAAAATGGGTTGAGGGAGAGTGGAAACAGGTGAGACTGGGCAGGTATGCAAGAGCCTGATCAGGGAGGACTTGACTCTGTGGAAGTAGGACTGGGCAATCTGCTTCCATAAAGATTTACTTCCTCAGAAACCCAGTGGGGGTCCCTATGAATCGGAATTGCCTTGATGGCAGTGGGTTTGTTTTTTGTTTTTTTTAGGAAAGAAGTGAGTGATGGAAACAGCTATGGTGGGGAATGCATAAGGGACTTGATCAGGGGTATCTGGGATTGTGGAACCTGAAGTGCTTGATTTTGAGGGGCTGTTAGTCTGCAGAGTGCTTCCAACTCTTGTTGTTTGGTGCCAGTGAGTCAGCTCTGAATCATAGTGACCCCATGCACAACAAAACAAGACACTTCTCAGTCCTGTGCCATCTTCAGACATGTTGTCATGTTTGAGCCCATTGTTGCAGCCACTGTGTCAGTCCATCTCATTGAGGGGTTTCCTCTTTTTCATAGACCCTCTACTTTACCAAGCATGATGTCCTTCTCCAGTGACTGGGTCTCTACTGATAATATGACCAAAGTACAAGAGACAAATCTCACATCCTCACGTCTAAGGAGCATTATAGTTGTACTTCTTCCAAGATGAATTTTTTCATTCCTCTGGCAATCCATGGTATAGTCAGTATTCTTCACCAATACCATAATTCAAATGCATCAATTCTTCTCTGGTGTTCAAGTATATGAGGCAATTGAAAATACCATGGCTTGAGTCAGGTGCACCTTAGTCTTCAAAGTGGTGTCTTTACTCTTCAACACTTTAAAGAGGCCTTTTGCAGCAGATTTGCCTAATATAATATGTTATTTGATTTCTTGATGCTGCTTCCATAGGCGTTGATTGTGGATCCAAGTAAAATGAAATCCCTGAGAACTTCAGTCTTTTCTCCATTTACCATGATGATGCTTATTGGTCCAGTTGTGAGGATTTTTGTTTTCTTCATGTTGAGGTATAATCCAGACCAACAGCTATAGTCTTCAACCTTCATCAGTTAGTGCTTCAGGTCCTCTTTGCTTTCAGTAAGCAAGGTTATGTCATCTGTATATCACAGGTTGTTAATGGATTTTCCTCCAATTGTGATCCCCCATTCTTCATATAGTCCTCTTCTCAGATGATTTGTTTAGCATGCAGATTGAATAAGTATGGTGGAAGGATGCAGCCTTGATGCACACCTTTCCTGATTTAAAACCATATAGCATCCCCTTGTTCTATTTAATGACTGCCTCTTGGTCTATGTACAGGTTTCTCATGAGCACAATTGAGTGCTCTGGAATTCCCATTGTTTGCATTGTTATCCATAATTTCTTATAATCCACACAGTCAAATGCCTTTGCATAGTCAATAAAACACAGGTAAACATTCCAACTCCTAACCCTGTCCTTTCCTATGCATTCCAGTCCTCAATGCAAATGCAAAATGCTAGCTGTGGGAAGCCCAAGAAGGTTTCCCAATCTAGTACTGCACCCTGTGCCTGGCATGTTCTTCCTCACACCTGTGCCTTGCTGTCGTGACCAAACATTATTGCATTGAGTACAGGGGTTCTGCGTGGGAAAAGTTAGGCTGTTGCATGAGGGTTTCCAGTGCTTTGTTTCACAAAGAGAATCCCTTCCTCAAATCAAGCCTTATGCAATACCTCAGTATAAACACAGTGTCTGTGAAGCTGCTGTGGTAGGAGTGGGTAGAGGGTCTTGAGTCCCACCTACTCTCTTCCCAACCTCCTCTCAGAAGAGTGCCTTGAGGCACTTCCAGAGAACCCCACTGGGCTCCTTAGGACCCATTATGAAAACCCCAGCACTAAATGATTCTTAAGAAATCTTTCGGTTCTATTTTCACCACCCTGAACACTTTGTGTTAAACCCCAGATGTGGTCATGCAGCTGGATGCATTGGACAATTTCATTTAAACAGTGGTAGAATAGCTGGAATTTGGGAGCTAAGGCACGGGCCTCACCCAGTCAGCTGCAGAGCCTCCTAACAGGCCTCCCTATTTCAACTTTTGCCCGTCACATTCCACTCTCCACGGAGTAGCCAGACTTGTTTTGTAAAAAAATAAATCTCATCAAAATAAATAAATAAATCTCATCATGTCATTCCATTGCTTACAGCCCTGCAGTAGCCTCTACTCACACTTAGAATATAATTTAAACTCCTTACTTTGCCTTCAATGCCCTGGGTGAGCAAAGTCTTACCTCCCTACTTGTTACTTCTGGCCCTACTTGTTCCTTTCTTTTTTGTTTGCCCTCTAAGCTGTAGGTACACAGGCTTTTTCCATTTCCTTGCACACATCAATCTAAGTCCAGCCTCAGGGTTTTTGCACCAGCAGTTCTCCATGCCCGGGATGCTATTCTAACCCATTTTCACAAAGTTTGCTCCTTCTTGCCATTCAGGTCTTGGTCCAGGTTCTCACAGAGGCCTTCTTTGGCCCTTCATTTTCCTTTATCATATCACTCTATTTTGGTGTCTTCATTGCACTTATTATTATCTGGTTTTTTGTTGTTTATCTCCTGTCTTTTCCTGACTAGAACACAAGCTCCATGAGAGCAGAAAAATTCTCTTGTCCACTCACGTATTCTCTAGCACAGTCCTGCTGCCAGGTCTGTTAAGTGAATGAGTGGGCCGCTGACTGCTGCCCTAAATCTGAGCGGCTTCTGCTCCAGGAGATGAATTGCTGCCAGCTGAGCCATGTCTCAGCACTGTCAATCTTTTCTCCCATCACTTCAGATGTGTTGTGACCACCAGAACAGGCTGCCCAGAAGGGGGCTGTGGGAATGTGGGGAGTTCCCAATGATGACAGCTTGTGCGAACCGTGGGCCTCTCGCCTGTCTGCCAGGGACAGCTTGTGGAATCCACACCGGGGGGCCCCCCAGTCTAGAGGAAGAAAGCAAACCAGGACTCAGAGAGAAGGAAAAATAGAAAAGCAGGCTGTGGTTGTAGATGGATAATTATTATTACTGCTTACTGCTGTTCTCGATCATTTCATTTAGACAGCCAGAATGCTGTCTTCATCATTATAAACTCAAAGCCCACTCAGTGATGACAGCTAATGTTTATTGAGCTTTTACTCCCATGCCAGGAATCCCTGGGTGGTGCTAACAGTTAACTGCTAACCAGAAGGTTGGAGGTTCGAGTCCACCCAAAAGAAAGGCTGGTAATCTACTTGCACAAAAGCCTTACGGAGCACAGTTGTACATGGGGTCACTATGAGTTGGAGTCAACTTGATGGCTACTGGTAGTCTCCATGTGCTATGCTAAGTGCTTTATATAGGAACTGTGTTAAGTCATCACAGCAGCCCTCTGGAGTAAGTACTATTATATTGTTCCTGTTTTGCAGATAAAAAATACAAAGATTGAGTACCTGCCCTAGGTCTGCCGCCTGCCGCCCCATCCCCAGCAATAAGTGGTGGAGCAGCTTCAGATCCAGGCAAGCAGGCTGCACAGCCAGGGCTGGTGAACTGCTGAGTGACTGTCATGTCCAGTGGTTCTTCCCCAGGGCCAAACATCAAGATACACATATACTTGCCAAGGCCCCGTCTCAGACATTTTGAATCTAAATCACAAGCAAGCCTTAAAGATATGAAAGCCTTGAGTTCAGGCTGATTGCCTGCATGTGTAAAGCATCCCTGTGGAAGATGGTAGGGTTTCTAAGGGCATTTAAGAGGACATTGGTGGTTCAGTGATAGAATTCTCACTTTCCATGTAGGAGGCTCAAGTTTAATTCCCAGCTGATGCACCTCATGTGCAGCTATCACCTGTCTATGAGTGGAGGCTTGTGGGTTGCTATGATGCTAAACACGTTTCATGGGAGTTTCCACATTAAGAGGGACTAGGGAAAAAGGCCTGGCCATCTACTTCCAGAAAGTCAGCCAGTAAAAACCCTGTGGATTACAACTATCCAATCCCCTTGTGCATAGGGTCACCATGAGTCAGATGGCAGCTAACAACAATATAATGATGTGAAGGGGCAGTGGTGTTTCAGTGGGAGATTTCACAACTTCCATGCAGGTGACCCAGGCTTGATACCCAGCCAGTGCACCTCATGTGCAGCTCCCACCTGTCTGAAACTGGAGGTTTGCATGTTGTGATGCTGAACATGTTGCAGTGGAGCTTTGGACTAAGGTGGATAAAGAAGAAAGGCCTGGTGACCTACTTCTGAAAATCAGCCAAGGATCACAACTCTCCAATCAACATCCAGTCATGAGGATGGCACAGACGTCATTCTGTGGTGTATGTGGTCACCATGAGTCAGGGACCAACTCAACAGCAGCTAACAACAAGGGCATTAAAATTCAAAATCAGATGAAAAAAATCTGCAGGGCTGATTATTGGGCCCCTGCCTAGAGATGTGAGGGACTAAGAATCTATACATAGCGACCCCTCCTTGGGTTTCCGAGGCAGTATCACTACGGAAGTAGGATTGCCCAACCTTCCTTCCGAGGAGTGGCTGGTGGGTTTGAACCGCCAGCCGTCTGGTTAGCAGACAAGTGTGTTAGCCACTATGCTACCAGAGCTCCCGAATAATGCCTCAGGTGATTCTAATAAGCATCCAGTTTCTGTTCTGTGTGGAAACAGTGTCAGCAACACACCTAACCAAATGCCATTTGGATTCTTTATGAACCAATGAGCTCATTCCTTCACACGGAAGGCATTTATGTTCAGGTGGCTCTCTTCTTTTTCATTTTCTTATCTTTTGGTGGTGATGGTGGTGGTGGTGGTGGTGGTGGTGGTGGTGTGTGTGTTTCAGTGAAGGAGTGAAACATCAGATATACAAGAATTGACTTATCGTATTTCCTTTTGTTTTTATTTATTTTTGTTCTCTTCCTCACTCCCTCCCCTGGCAATAGGCATACCTTCTAATGTATTTATGTCCTTACAATCTACCTCTTACATGTTTGATTAAATATAAAAGGATCCTTCAAAAACATAACTTATTTATAGCATGTGTGAGTGGTGCATTTAATTTTTATAAATGGTAATGTGGGATGCTGTATTTATTAGATTATTCTTCCCTGTATTTCTGGGAAGCATGTGCCTCTCTGGAATTTCTTCTACTTGGTTCTCGTTTTGCCCCTGTGGAGTGAAACAGAAAAAATCTATTCCCTCTTCCAACATTCAGAGGCAGTGAACATGGCCCCATCTTCTGCTGCTTGCCCTCCTTTCCACTTTTCTTCATAGAGGTGAGATTTTCTTTCCCTTCTCCCAGATATATCCTGGTTAGATGGTTTTCCCCTTAAAGAATCTTACTTGCTCTAGACCCAGCAATACTAGTGAGCGGGACCCTACCAGAGCCAACCACATTCCCCCTTATGGATATTGTACTTTTCAACCCTAACAATAACCTATTAAGTTGTTGAAAAGGCCAGGAGAGGAACCTAAGAGATTGTGATGCTGGGCCTTATAACATGACACTGCAAGAAGTAAGATTTAGTTGGAAATGTGAGCCGAGTTGCTGTAGGTTAGAAACGACTGCCACTTACTCTCTGGTTACCAGAATGGGGAAACTAACCCTTGGTGATGGGGACATCTCTGCCCTCACCCTGTGTTGGGTTCCTTGATCTCAACACTGGAACCCTCATGCCAGACAGCCAGTGGATTTTCCCCTTCTTTGACTTAGATGGACATCCCCTTAATGTATGGGATGGGATGCAAACCATGTACCTTTCTTCTAGAATGAGTGGACACAGCTGAAGCATCTGAGGACATCTGTATGTCCAGATCAGATAATCCACCCTCGTCATCTTCTGCTTTTACATCTTTCTATCCACATTATGGAAACCAGTATTAGATATTTCTTATTGTTGTTTTTTCAAATTGAAATGAGGGTCACATAATATAAAATTGACACTTGAAAGTGAACAATTCAGTGGTATTGAGTACATTCACACTGCTGTGCAACCACCCTATCTATCTAGTTCCAAAACATTTCATTATCCCAGAAGGAAACCCTATACCTGTTAAGCAGTTGCTCCCTTTCCCTTCTCCCTCTTGCCTCTAGTAACTACTAATCTGTATTCTGTCTCTATGGATTTACCTATTCTGGATATTTCATATAAATGTGATTTTTTTGTGCCTGGCTTCTTTCACTTAGCATAATATTTTCATGGTCCATCCACGTTGTAGCATGTATCAGTTATTTTTTTCATTTTTGGCAGAATAGTATTCCATTGTAGGTATATACCAAAATTTGTTTATCCATTAATCTGTTGATGAACATTTGGGCCATTTTGACCTTTTGGCTATTGCAAATAATGCTTATGCACATGCATGGAGTTTACTTGTTTGATGACCTATTTCCCATGCTTTGGGGTATATAACCAGAGGAGCAGAATTGCTGGATCATATGGCAATTCCATGTGTAATTATTTTTTTTTAAATGTGATTTGGGTGAAAGTTTACAAATTCATTTTCCATACAATTCATACATATTTTGTTTCATGACTTGATTGTAATCTCCGTAATGTAACAGCTTTCGTCCCACACCTTTTCCCTGTGTGTTAGACTGGGTTCTCTAGAGAAACAAAAACCAGCAAAGCTTATATATATATATAAAGAGAGAGAGAAATTTATCTTAGAAAAATGGCTCACAAATGTATAGAAGCCAGCAAGTCTAAAGTCCCTGGAGCAAACATCAGGCTGGAGGCTTTTCCCCACAGGGGCCCAGAAGTTCAAGGCTGGCAGGTGGTACACCGGCTGTTGACTCCAACAAATGGCGAATCCAAGATCTCCAGGCCAAACGGTGGACTGCTCACTCACGGACAATTGTAGGCAGCACAACAGAATCCTGATCCCCAGAAGAATGTCTCTCTTCCCAGGATGTCCCTAATTATCCTGAAAGCAGGCCACACCCCTAGGGAAACTCCCCTTGAACATATTGGCCACTCAGAACACAGTCATCCAATCTCATCTTGGGAACAACCACACAGAACTGGGGTCCAGCCAAGTTGACACACAGCTTCAACTATCATACCCTGTGTCCTTCTTTCCTAGGCATTCCTGCCCTCTGAGCTATCTCCATGTGCAAATACTGCCCTAAATGTAACTTTTTAAAAAATATTTATTTTATTTTATTGCAAAAATACACACATCAGATCATATACCCACTCAACAATTTCTACATGAACAGTTCAATGACACTGGTTACATTTTTCATGTGGTGTCGCCATGCTCACCATCTCTCCCCATATTGTTTCATCACCATTGACTTAGACTCACTGCCCCATAAACTATGTATAACTTTTTTGTTGTTGTTGTTATGTGCTGTCGAGTCGGACCTGACTCATAGTGACCCCTCCTTGGGTTTCCGAGGCGGTATCACTGCAGAAGTAGATTGCCCAAACTTCCTTCCAAGGAGTGGCTGATGGGTTTTAGCTGCCAGCCTTCTGGTTAGCAGTCAAGTGCCTTAGACACTATGCTACCAGAGCTCGTTTAACATTTTGAGGAAATATCAAAGTATACATTTCTTTTTAACATAGCATCTTCACTCTGGAACTTTGCTGTACATAGAGAGATAGGAAAACTGGCTAGAAAAGATTTGGCCTGGAAGTCAAAAAGCACAGGTTCTTTTCTAGCTTTGCCACTAACCAACTTGGTGATGCTGAGCAAGTCACTTCCCCTCTCTAGGCTCTTGTTTTCTCATCTGAAAAGTAAGGGGTTTGGATAAAACAAAATGCTCCTTAATTTCCTTCTTGCTTTAATTTTCCCTATTGGAAAAATTGAGTTCCAGGAAGTAAAGGGGGAGAGAATTGCCAATCAATTCTTTTTCTACCGTGACTTTAAATTATGAGTTTAAAACATCCCAAAAAATAGGATTTTTTTTTTTTTCTGCTAACCTGTTTCTGCTTAGTGAATAACTTCTGACTTCCTGTTTCCATCAAGACTCCCAAAATAAGATACCCTTCTCTTTTTCATCACTTCCTACCACTTGGCAGCTCCTGAACAAAACATGGCAGCCATGGAGCCAAGACTGGAGCCATCCCTACTGCTCTCCCTGAAGGAATGTTAAGGCTTTCCATACTGCTAGTTTCCTCAGCACTAAGGTTTCAGTTGGATAATCTAAGTATAGTCTTTGGAGATATATAAACCAAGGGGAGGGGTTGACAGGTTCTTTCTGGGACAGTGTAAGGACAGTCTTAGAGAGTTAAAAGGAAGAATCCAAGAACTGTGATGCCTTCTAGCCAGAAAGTTCCCTTCTTGAGAGACTTTTCTACTCTATTGACTCTCCTCTAGTTGGTTAGTTCCTTGGCACAATGTAACATCTGTGTAGGGAGAGAATTTTTTTCTCCACTAATTGGTAGACTTCATAATACACTGCCTACGACTACACATCTGCTCTCCTACACTGCCTGGTGGTTTCTTGGGAAGACACAAGTTTCAAAAAATACTCGTAACCCATGTGGCTTCTTTCACTCATTCATTTATTCTTTCATCTATTTGTGGGATGATTTTGAGTACCTCTGTGTTTTAGGCACTGTGTTAGATACTAGGAATAGAACAATGAACAAGACAGGGCACTTTCCTTCATAGAGCCTTTTTAGTTTTTATAGAAGATATGGACAAGTAGCTTTTGCAATGAATACAAAGTGCAAAGTATATAACGGGGAGTAATGGGTTACAGAAGCACCTAGGAAGGACATCTTAGTCATATTTGGAAAATCTAGGAGAGAGAGAGTGCAGAGTCAAAGAGTTGTAGACAGAGGTTTAGCCTGTACAAAGGTCAGTCAGCACAAGACAGAGCATGATGTACAGAGAGGATTATATTGGCTGGAGCACAGAATGCAAGAGGAGGGTGGTGAGAGGTGAGCTTGCAGAGAGGACCTGAGCCATGTCAAGGACTTTGGCTTTAACTTGCAGACAGCAATGGGCTGTAGAGAGTTTGATGAAGGAAGTGGCATAATCAGATTTGTACTTTCGCATTAATTACTCTGGTTGTGATTGGAGAATGAATCACAAGAGGCACGAGTGGCAGTGGCAAGACCACTTAGGAAGCTGCTGTAGTAACTCTGGCATGAAATGATGGTCAAAACACGGAGTTGCAATGGGAATGGAGACAAGTGGGTACAGTCTAGAAATACGTCCGAGGTTGAGTTCTGGTACTGGGGCAAGCTTCCAGGAAATAAAATGCTGAGTCTGAGTTAGAACCTATCCGCTTTCCCCACATCCTGGCACAAGAGAGGCACCTCATCTTATTGCAGTGACCAGTGATCATATCTTATATATCTTATATATCTTATATCATAGCTCCAGATCTTCATAAGGATGATCTTGTCTCCCAGGACCCCCTGCCCTCCTAAGAGCAAGCCCTGGAGACCTCAGTCAGTCCTTCCCTTCCCTGCCTCAGGGTCCCTGGGATGAATGGAAGAAAGGGGTGTAAAGTTGTGAGTAGCCTACAAGTTGCTGCTGGAGTGGAACAACGTAAATAGTAGTAATTAGTCCAGAAAAGCTGGAGGAATTCTGGGGAAACCACTTCTTGTTTCCTCTTTGACTTGGTCCCATGGCAGAACAGCCAACTGAACCAATTTTCCATGTTCCAGAGCCTTAGGCAATCTTAAAATTCTATATTTGAGTCTCAGCTATAGATCACTCTTGCTGTTTTCTCTCAGAAGGAGGGAAGAGAGTTTGCCTCTTAAGGATCCACTCCAGGCTCTTTGGACAGCCATTTTTCACCCTTACCCCTGTAAGCCCTGGAATAGTCTCCTGTGCTTGAGGATGTGGTCCCTGAGCTGTCATAACTGTTGCTCATTTTCACCAAACCTGGACCATCTCAGCACTGCCACTATCTCTATAGAGACAATATCAGGGACCACATCTTAGCTCCACAAAATATTTGCAGAAATCATTCATCAGAAAGAAAGAAAATATATGTCTTAGATAACCAAATTATCACCTATCTAACCCATCCCAGAGCTCCCAACTTCACTTTGTTTCCCTTCCTCCAGTAATAGGGAACATTAGTGTGACCTTGTCTCTAGACTTCCTGTCACAGACACATTCAGGCCAGGCACACCAGCACAAATGACTCAGAGAGCCTGTGAAATTGGTACATTTCCTGCTAGCTCAGTGCATGATATCTTCTGGATGCTGAGCCAGTGAGCCAGTGGGTGTTTTTTTGTTTTGTTTTGTTTTTTCATGGCTGTCTTATTTTGTTAGTGCTGCTGTAACATAAGCACCATAGTGGGTACTTTGGTTTTGTTTTAACTTTTTATTGTGATTTGAGTGAAAGTTTACAGAGCAAATTGGTTTTCCATTCAACAATTCATGCACATTGTGTTTTCTGGCATTGAATGAAGTCCCCGTAATGTAATAGCATTCTTCCCCCTTCCTCCCTGTGTTTACCCATTTCCATTCATCCTTCTTTTCTATCCATTCTTGCCTTCTGAGCTTTTCCTCTGGGCAAATGCTGCCCTTTTGATTTCATATCGTTAGTTTTTCTAAGGAGGGCATGCCCTCCTGGTGGTGGTGTTCACCCCATGTTGTTGTTGTTGTTGTTATGTGCTGTCAAGTCGGCATAGGCCTGCCTATTGTTTGTCTGAAAATTGAGGCTCAGGGGTGAGTTAGTTCTAGGCTTGACGGATGTCTAAGGGTCTTAGTCTCAGTGGTTCCACTAGTCTCTATCAGACCAGTAAAACTAGTTTTGTTTATTTTATTATTATTATTTTGAGTTTTGTTCCATGTTTTTTCTCCCACTCTGTCCAAGCTTTCTATTGTGATCCCCTTCGGAAGCTGTTGGCAGTGGTAGCCAGCCACCATCTAGTTCTTTTGGTCTCAGTATCATAGAAGCTGTGGTTCACAGAGTCTGTTAGTCCTTTGGACTAATTGTTTCCATTTGTCTTTGATTTTCTTCACTTTTCTTTGCTCTGGACGGGCTGAGACCAATAGTTGCACCCTAGATGGCTGTTCACAAGCTTTTAAGACCCCAGTTACTACTCACCAAAGTAGGATGCAGAATGTTGTCTTTGTGGCCTATGTTATGCTAATCGACCTTGATGTCCTCCATGACTATGGTCCTGAGCCCCCAAACCCAGCAACTCATTCCCTCAAGGTATTTGGTTATGGCTAAGTTTTTGTAACTTTGTCCTGTTTTCTCTGCTATATACATAGGTATTTTTACAGTGCATATAAATACATATATAGGAATATCATCTGCCAAACCTTATATATGATTGTGGGTATACTTCTGTTCACCTACCTATACCTGTTAATCTTAACTGTCTTCCTCTATAGCCACTTGGGGATTAATGTTTGCATGATTGATAACGTATTGTATATATAATGATATTTACCTTTGTTGTCTGCCAACTCTTGTGCACCTTGATGAAGACATTTTTTATTGTCACAACTAGGAGACAGCTAGCTCTATTGGCATCTAGTGAGTAGAGGCCAGGCATGCTGCCAGATAGCCTACAATGCCCAGGACAGCCCTTGTATAAAGAATGTTCAGTCCTAAATGTCAGTAGTTCCTCTGTTGAGAAACCCTGTCCTAGAACATCAGTTAAGGGGATCCTTGAGTCCTCCCAGGCTCTATAAGATTTCTAGAACAAAGCACAGGTTCAAGAAAAGCTTATTTCTTCTTATGTTTCTTTCCACAGCTGAGCTCTGTCCGGGAGGCCCAGTTAGAGCGGCTGGAGGCGGCAAGACCCCAAGGGCTGGGGAGCAGGGAGCCGGGCATAGTGCTGAGGATGGCCAGGCAGCAGCCACCACCTTGGGTCCATGCAGCCTTCCTCCTCTGGCTCCTTAGCCTTGGTGGGGCCATCGAGATACCTATGGATCGTGAGTCCTGCTCCATCTTCTTTTCTATTTTTCCACCAAATCTTGGACAGAGACGCTGGAGAGTAGGAAAAGTCAGCGGAGGGTTAAGACAATTTGAAGAAGGCTAGGAAGAGGGCTAGCAGTGGATTCTGGGATTCAGAGCTCATGTGTGGAAATCTAAGGCTGTATGTTGCAGTGCTTTTCTTGGGGCTGTGGCTGAGCTGAGGTGTGGACCAGCAGATGGGGCATCTGAACAGGATCAGGGGTGACAGAGTCTGAAGTTCTGAGTGCACCTCAGGAATTCTCCCCACCACTCACCTCCCACTGACCTCTGTTGCTTTGACTGTCCCATAAGCACAGAGTTTTTGGGGGTTGTGTGTGGTAGACTGTTTTTATCCAGTATATGACAGATCCAGAGCTGGACACTTCAGGCCTTCTTGACTGGAATGATCAGGAGGATAGATGGCCTGGGAAGGATCGGGAAGGGAATCATCTTTACAAAAGGCTGGCTAAGTGATACAGTAAAATAGAGTCCCATTATTATGCCACCACTGGAGAATCAGACACTAATTCTTTCTGTTTGTTTTCAACTCTCCTGTGGCAAAGTTGAAAAGTAAAATCCATGTCATTCTGCTTCCCATGGTGGGACATTATTTGACCATCAGAATCAAAAGGTAAATGCATCAGAATCAAAATTTACAATGCTGAACTAACAGGCACATTTCCACCAGCTCTGAATGTTGCTACATTCCTAAATGGCCCATTGATTGGCAGCCATGCTCCTTGGCTCGGCTGTTAGGTGAGGCTTCCTTGGCCAAAGTTCCGACACTTCTGCCAGGATGTCTTAGTATCCCAGTGCTATGATGTGGGCTTAGATGTGGGCACACCACCTCTGACCCTCTTCCTTGCTTCAAAGAATAGAGGGAATCCTCTGTATGATGCCAACATTGACTTGGACTCTCTCCACCTGACAATGTCTGAGGAGGGGAGGGGAGAGTGATACAGCCTTCAAGAAGACCCCACTGAGTTTCCCAAAACCAGGCCTTTGACCTTGGAGTTAGTTGGCATAGTTTGGAAAAGAGTTGCCAGACATCTCAGCCCTCCTCCCACCCTATTTCACCAATAAGTGCTGCCCCAGAGGGGTGAGCACTTTCAAATGAGAGAAAAACAGTAGTAACTGTACATTGGACCCATAAGTTAGATGGGCAAGGTCCCTGCTGCCCCCCTGATAATACCAAGTATGTGTGCATGTGTTTGTGTGCATGCATGTGCCCGTGTGTGTATGTGTATGTAGTTGAACATGCACACAGATATAAAGAGGGTGGGGAGGGGAGTTGTGAAAAGAACTGTTCCCATGGAGACCATCTGCAGTGCTGGCTCAAGGAAAGTTTCTCATTAACTGTCCCAGGCAGACAGTCTAATAAGGAGCATGATAAAGCCATGTCCCTGGAGAGAAGAGGGTGTGCAGAGGAAATTGGGTTATCAAGAAAGTGGTGAAGGCTCATTTCTCTACTGCGGCTTCTTCTTGCTCACCTGCCACTTTGATCCCTGGGGCCAGGGACTGCAAGGGCTCCAGGAAAGTAAACCTATAAATAGGTGACTTTGGCATCTGTGTTAAGAATCTGGATTTCTAAAGCAAGTAATCCAAGCCATCGGTCTCTCCATAGTACCACCTTTGGGGCAGAGAGCTGAGTGGTCCCTCCCTACCACCATTTCTTCCATCTCAGTGTCCTGGAGGAAAGTCTGGGAGGGTCCTTCTTCCCATGTTGTGTTAATGGAAACAGCCTCTGCCTGCTCAGGGTAAGCAGATAGATGACAAGTCAGGAAAAGAACCCAAGTCTGTTGCCGTTCCCCCATGTGACATTTGATGTGCTCCCCTACACACCTCTTTGACATTTCTACCTCCTTTTAGTCTTTGTTCTTCTTGGAATTCAGTGGAATAATAACAATAATGGTAATAGCTACCATATGCCAGGCAGACAGCTAAGTACAGATAGCTCATGATTCTCATAGCTGGTCCACAAAGTAGGTATTATCCTTAGCTTACAGAACTGAAGGGTGAGGAAACAAAGCTGAATTCTCCAGCTTCCTAGCTGGTAAGTGGCAGAGCCAGGATATGACTATAGTACCTCTCTGAAGTAAAAAGGCAAGTCCTTCTTCAACACCATTCCTATGCTGGAAAGAGATGCCTGCTGTGCCTGCTGCCAGGAGTATGTCCCATACATATTGCACCTCTCTGGTTGCTGCAGGCCCGGTGACCATCACAGCATATCCAAAGCTAGTCTGCAAAAGCTAAGCATAAGACTACAGGAAGTTGAGCCCTTCACAGAGGGCCCAGTCACCTGGAAAGAAGTTCTGTTCTGCCAGGTTTCTCCCTCTCCCAGCATGACAGATGCCATCACTTATGAGCCATCCTTAGTCTCACCATAGGCAGAAGCCCTGTGGCTTCTGGGCTGGTGATAAACAGGTGGCATTCTTAGCTCTCCCTGTATGTTGGCTGGGAGGGGCTGAGGGCTTGGGCCAGAGGCTGTCCTGCCAGGTGTGGTCTTTTACTCATTTGTTCCTTTGAAGAGCATTCACTGTGCCTGGAGGGCATAGACATGGCTTCACCTCTGGTTCAGCTTTGGCTGGAAAGTTTGAGCTCCATGGGTGCCCTGGGGCAAAGCACTGGGCTCCACGGGTGCCCTGGGGCAATCCCCCATTGAAATTCCCCATCTCCAACATCCCCTAGTTTGCCAATGGAGTCACACGCATCCCCTCCCACCCACCATTTCCCTCCCTCACCAGTGCCAAGGAGAACAGCATGACCTTTAAAAAAAGCAAATGGTCACCTCATCAATCACAGTGAGTTTGCCAAAAAAGGATTCTGCTCCCCAACTAAGAGGGGGGACTCAGCATTTTTCTCCTAGGAACCCACAGAGGAGGGAAGTGGGGTAGGGAAGATATTTTCTCTCCACCTTCCCCCCAGACAGGGCTACAGGATGGCCTTGACAACACACACAGGCACACTCACACAATCACTCACACGCTGTCCTTTGAGAAATGGGTGCCAGAGGTTGTCGTGATCAGAGCCAGGGAAGAAAGGAGGCATATGAATAAAGAAACCCTGCAAGCTGGGCAGCATCTGACCTCACCCCCTACAGAGTCCTCTTGGAAAGTTTTTTCTCTCCCTTGGAAGCTGCCAGAGCAAATCCATTCTCCACTTGACATCGTCATAAAGCAAGTTCCATAGACGGAGAGAAGGGTAGGTGGTGTGATATGCGGGTCACAGGATTGGATGGGAGCCTGGTCCTTCTTGTCCCTAGGTAGTCTGTCCCCACTGTTTTCCTCCTTGGCAGCTTATCTTCTGGGTTGATTCTGTCCTTGTAATAAATTCCTTGGTAGCACTGTGGTACCTACAGATGCCATTACCCCTTTAGGCAAGTAGGTTCTCAGAAGGCTCCTGGGCAGTTGTTCAGTATGAGGCTGTGGTCAGTGGTTGTATTCTAACTGCCCTGAGAGTCTTCACACTCCCAAGGCCTCCCCTCTTACTCATCTTTGTCTGAAATGTCAGGGAGAAAACACTGCTTGGCTAATTCGCCTCTCTGGCCAAGGATGGGTTTGTAAAAAGAGCTGTCGGCCAGGAATTGGGAGAGCTGGTTCTCACTCCAGTTCTGCAGCAAACTTCCTGTGGGGTTTTAACTAAGAGACTTCCCTTCTCTGGTCTTCAGTGACCCCCTGGACAATGTCTTTAGGCTCTTTCAATGGAACCAACCAGAGAGGCTTGAACCCCATGTGGGCAAAGTCAATTCTTTGTCAGGCTTCCAAACCAAATAGGGCTAAAGTCCTCAACTGTATGTGAGGACCCAAGAGCTGCCAACTGTTCTTGAAATGAAGAACTAGGGGCCTGGGCTGGTGATCAAAAGAGATGGGTTCAGGTGTCAGCCCTACTTCTCCTGAGAATGGACCTTCTCCCCAGCTCTTCTTCCCATGCCTAGCCCCACTGGCTTTCAATCTTCTCAGAATTACCCTTTCTGGGCAGGATAGCTATAGACAGGTGAAGATGCTGCAGTGGGGAACCCACAGAGCGTATGTTCTGAAATGTTAGAATTTTTGCTTTTCGTTTCTTATTACTACCTGCCCAGGCAGCCCTAGGCAAATGGTAAAGCAGAGACAATTTCTCTTTAGTGCCCCAGCAGGCCACACAACCCTGCCCCACTAGAAAAAATTATTTTGACCCTTTCCATGCTTCTCCCTCATAAGAGTTTAATTCACTGACAGTAAGGATAGAAGGACACTCCTCCCCCCTCCCACATTTCCTCCCTTCTCTGGTGTCCTTGTCCCCCTTCTCTATGAACTCTGTCTGCATCTTTCAGCTTCTGTCTTAACTCTGATTCACCAGGCTACCCTGGATTCCCCTAAACTCCTCTTGACATCTCACAGTAGTCAGGTCTGAAGACTTCAAGGTTACCATGGCTCCACTCTGATGGCTGTAGCCTTCTGCTACCCCCAGGAACAGCTCATTCTGAAAAAGTCAGCCCACAAACCCCAGCACAATCTCTGACATCAGCACCAGAATGAAAGAATGTCATGCAACTTTCAAATATAATCAAAAGGGAAAGGCATTTTTAAGTCACAGCAACACATGCTCTTTTCCCTGCAGACAGTGTAACCAAGAACTTCTGCCCACAATAGCACTTAACCAAGGGCCATCAAGTGCTTCTGACTCGTGGCATCACTACTATGTGTGTTAGAGAACTGTGCTCCATTGAGTTTTCAATGGCTGATTTTGTGGGAAGGAGATCACTAGGACTATCTGCCAGGGTACTTCTGGGTGGACTCCAACCTCCAGCCTTTAGGTTAGCAGCCAAGCTTGTTAACTTGTGCACCACCCACGAACATACCATTAGAACTTTACTATTCAAAGCATGGGCTGTGGCACAATGCAGAATCTCAAACCCCACCTTCAGACCTACTGCATCAGAAGCTGCAGTTTAAACCAGACTCCTGAGTAGTTCACATGTGTGTTAAAGTTTGAGAGCCACTGACCTAAGCCATGTACACACCTGCACAGGGATGCATGTAAGTTTCAAGTCGGGGCCAGGGCAGATTTGGGCCACCTGCCTCTTCAGGCCTTTTTAATAAGCACAAGAAGGAGCTGTAGGCTCTGCTTCATCTCCAGAGTCTCTTGTTTAGGAGTGGGATTTCTATAGGGTGATGTACATCTGCCACAAACAGAGCCACAATAATCTATCTGTCCCTGGAATTTTCCAAGGGATGGGAAAGAGGACTCGGTGAAGAAAGAAGTTGCTTTCCTATGAAAGAGAAGGTGTAGTGGGAAAGAAAGGAGCTCTGGTAGCATAGTGCCTAAGGCACTTGACTGTTAACCAGAAGGCTGGCGGTTCAAACCCACCAGCCATTCCTTGAAAGGAAAGATTGGTTAATCTACTTCCATAGTGATATCGCCTCAGAAACCCAAGGAGGGGTCACTATGGGTTGAGTCCGACTCGACGGCACATAACAACAACAACAACAGTGGGAGAGAAGTGAGGCCTTTAGACCTTGGGCCCTTGGGGCTTCCAAAACCTTGGAAACTTCATGTTCCTACCACTAGCCAATGAGCCCACTTTCCTGAATGGCATCCATAGATCACAGGCAGCATCTTCAGATCCCAGCCTCTTTGAAGCATCAGTGTCACCTTTTAACACTTGGACTTCCTGGTGACATCTTCATTTAGTCAGAATCTAGTCCTTCTACTTAGCTGCATGGTTTCAGTCTTCCTGGGGCGACAGCACCTTCACTGTGAAGCCCTCACTGCATCTGTTCCACCTCCCAACTCTACTCTGCTCTTCCACCGAGCTCTGCAGCGGGGAGGAGAAAGCCCGCACACAGCACCCTCTACCGGCCCATCTCACCCCTCTCCCTGCATGCTGGGGCATGAGGACACCTGGTTGATAAGTCGTGTGCGATAACCAATGTTCTTCTTTTCTCCCCTCACAATGCTAACCCATCGGAACTAACAGCAAGCATTCAGAATGAGCGTAAGTCTCCTACTCACCATTCTGGCTTGTGTCCTTGGGAAGTGGGAGGGCAGGAGGGAGAGGTGGGAAGATGGCCAAGTGAGGAGATACCTGGGGACTAGGTATCTCCACCCTGCCTGCTGTAGTTTCTTCTGGGGCTTCATGATACCCAAGCCCTGTAGTCAACTCCCTTATCACATGGGAAAGAAAGAGGCTTACACAGAGCTTCCTATTGGTGGAGAAGGTGGAGCAGCAGGTGGGTAAGAAGAGAGTTTTTGGATTGAAGCTGAAGTGTGCCATATTTGCCTCTGCTCTCCCATCAATTGGTGACTGAGGGATCACTGTGTAGCCCATTTGAGGACCTAGAGTGAGAGGATCTGGTTCTTTGACATGCAGGCAAGTCCCTGAGAACTTCTCTGGGGGCTGTAGCCTCTGTTAGATCTTCTCATCACAGTATGTAATCTGTTGAGCCTCTA
Organism: Orycteropus afer afer; assembly: GCF_000298275.1. NCBI lineage: Eukaryota > Metazoa > Chordata > Mammalia > Tubulidentata > Orycteropodidae > Orycteropus > Orycteropus afer. Next base: position 23,698,555 of record NW_006921600.1, on the reverse strand, counting down.
GGCCTCGGAGCCATCATGGTCCCTAAGTTCTGGAAATACAGCTGTTTTTTTTTTTTTTTTTTCCTATATTCAATTTAACAAACATTTATCAAAGACTATTGTGCCCTAGGCATTGGTATACAAGAATGGGTAAAACAAATGCCTAGCCTTAAAATATTTCATTAGCGGTCCTATGGAATCTTCTTAAAGGAATTCTTCTCTGCTTGACCTTGGATACCTCACCCCTTTCCTGTGGTCCCATTAAGGAGCTGGTCTCTAATGGGGCCCTGAGCACTGTCCACCTCCTGCCTACCTCCTTTATGTGGGGCTCCTGAAGCCCTTGATGTCTGCCGTTCCCCAAACCAGGAACCTGGGCAGGTCCCCACAGCCCTGACTGCCTCCCATGTGCACTATTGCAGTGTCCCAGCCCCCAACCATCACCAAGCAATCAGTGAAGGACCACATCGTGGACCCCCGGGATAACATCTTGATTGAGTGTGAAGCAAAGGGGAACCCTGCCCCCAGGTAAGTACACTGTCAGGGAAATCTGAGCTGGGTGGGGGGAGGGGGGTCCTATGAGAAAGTGTTGACAACACCCTTGCTCTGGGCCTGATGATATCTAAGGCAAACCAGGCAGCTGAGAGATTATATCTGTCCATTCAAAAAAATATCCATTGGGACCTACTCATTGGAAGGTATGATTTACATAGCAAAGAAATTTAGCTGACTGGGGCTGGGGGGAAGCTACAAAATGTAAGTGGCTTATCTAGGTTCACTTGGAAAAGCCAGGACTAGCTTTTCAGTTTTCTGGCTTTCAGTATAACATTCTTTCTCCACTGATTTATGTTTCCTTCATCCACTTCAATGTTTAGCCTATAGGACGTTCCTCTTCTAGCTAACTTGAGCCTTTTCATTCTTAGCTTGCTCTCCTTGTTCCATACTCATCAGGAGCAAATGAGGTTTCAGCAGGCATGAGCTGAATGCTGGCTCAGTGCCAGGCTCTGTGTCAGATTGTTGTTACTTGTATTGTCCCATTCGACTGCGTAAGTGTCCTGTGGGGAAAGTGCTGATGTCCTGAGGAGGAGATGAAATGGAGGCAGAGACTTTAAGTACCCCTCCCAGGATCACATAGCTGGAATAGGCAGAGCTAGGATTTAAAGCCAGGACTTCTGACCCTCAAGTCTAAATATAAGCATAAGAGACAGGACAGATGTTAAGCTATCTGTTCCCTATTCTCAAAGTAGTACCACAGGCTGGGCCTTTGAGGAGCCTCATCCCAGAATCATACCAAACCCAACAGCTCCCCACCTCTGAGGGTATGTTTGTCAGCAGGAGAAATGAAGCCAACTGGGGCTTTCTTCTGGCCCCTGGGTTTGCATGAGACAGTCTATCCCGGAGCTGTGAGGCCAGCAAGAAACAGGAACCATCTTACCCAAGGTGGGAGAAGCAGGTTACCCCAAAGAGTCAGTCAGGCATCAGGGTTGCTTTTCCCTATGGCTCCTTTGCAGGGACAGTGACTCAGACACTGAGCCGTTGTTGCTCCTTTGTTTCTCCTGCTGCTTTTACAGTCCTTTCGTGAGCAATCGACTACATGAGGCTGTGGTTATGGCAGATACACACAGCCCCTTCACCCACCCTTTCCTTCTGGAAAGGGATGTCCCAGTGCTCTCTGCCCCAGGGCTCAGCTTTATTAAGTTCGCTGCTGCTTTCAAGGCTCCCCCTCCATTGGGCACAGATTATCTAAACCGTTTCAGTTTGGCTTTAGAATGGATTATAAAATTAAGACGGTCAGAGGAGCAGAGCTAGCTCCCTAACGGGCTTGGGTTTGGTGAAATAGCAGTTTGAGTTTACACTCTTAATAGGAGGTTAGCAGTGTCCCAGGGTAGGAGGAGCAGCTGATTCTGGATTTTAACAGATCAAAATCACTGTCTGCTCCTCCAGGGAACAAAGCACCAGTGGCTGCTTAAGTATATACCATTTAGAGCCACAATTCCCAGCCTTGCCTGGTAGAAATACAAATGTCAGGGACCTGCCTCTGGAGGTTTGCCTGGGTGAGACCTGGGAATCTGTATTTTACTGAGCTCCCTCAATGGTCCTGATGGTCCATGAGGGCTGGAACCCATTGCTGTGGTGGTGTAGCCATAGGCTTGGGAATGGGAAGCTCGTCACAAGACACTGAGTCTGGGACTAGGGACTTCAGATTCTTGTCTGGAACATGGACCCACCTTGTTTCTCTTATTATCCCCCAACCCTGTTTGTTCACAGCTTCCACTGGACACGCAACAGCAGGTTCTTCAACATTGCTAAGGACCCCCGGGTGTCAATGAGGAGGCGGTCTGGGACCTTGGTGATTGACTTCCGTAGCGGCGGGAGACCAGAGGAATATGAGGGGGAATACCAGTGTTTTGCCCGCAACAAATTTGGCACAGCCCTGTCCAATAGGATCCGCCTACAAGTATCTAGTGAGTAGTATGGAGGCAGGGCTGAAATACCGTCCTCCTGGGTGGATGTAGGGAGCATGGAGGATTATTCCAGAAGGGCTACACCTGCCTTGGCCTGTAGGTACTTGGTGCCCTGCCTGTCCTGCTTGTCCCTCTGCCTCTGAGCAAGTGTGTAACTCCCTCAACTCAGAAAGATTCCCTGGAAAGGAAGTTTCCAAACTAGAATCTTTAACAACTTCACCAGCCACTCTGAGTGTAGGAGGAAGGGGAAAGAGAGGAGTCTGTGATGATGTGCATCCATTGAGACATCAACACCTCCCTCTCCCTCCTCTCAAGGGCCACCTCTTGCTCAGGCCCATGATCTGTCCCTCTCTCTTGCTCTCCCTCATCCTCCCTTTCCTTTCCTCCCTTGCATGTCTGCCTTTAACCCTGCTCCTTGTCCCTAATCCCAGCCATCCCCCTCATTTTACTCTCCTCTGATTATTTCTCCTCAGAATCTCCCCTGTGGCCCAAGGAAAACCTAGACCCTGTTGTGGTTCAAGAAGGCGCCCCCTTGACGCTCCAGTGCAATCCCCCACCCGGACTTCCATCCCCAGTCATCTTCTGGATGAGCAGCTGTAAGTCTGAGGGACCTGGTTGATGTGTTTTATTTCTATTTTAATCTTGGGATAGGGGTGGGTGTGTTAATTGGGGAGGGGCTACCCAAGGCTAAAAGACCTTGTCTTGTGAGATGCAGATACAAGGTGATCTCCTGGACCAGGCTCTGCAGAGAGGCTGCTCAGGCTCCTTTCCTAGCCCAGCCACTATTAGCTGTGTGATCTTGAGCAAGTTGCTTAACATCTCTAGGCCTCAGTTTCCACTTCTGGAAGAAAAAGAGAGAGAGACTGATAGATGTACTTACTAAGAAGATTGAGTCCCTGGGTGGTGCATATGGTTAGCATGCTTGGCTGCTAACCAACAGGTTGAATGTTTGAGGCCACCCAGAGGCCTCGTGATCTACTTCTGAAAAATATCAACCTTTAAAAGCACTATAGAGTACAGCTCTATTCTTCCTACAATGGCAACTTGTTTGGTTTTTCGGTTTAAGAGGATTATTGTAAGGAGAAAAGAGTTAATACATCTGAAGTATTTAGAACAGGGCCAGTAACATTTGTGTTCAGTAATATTTGTGTTGATGAAGATGAAGAAAAGAAAAAGGCATGAGGAGGAAAAAGAGAAGCTGTGGTTTTCAATAGGCCAGCCTCCTCTTTCAGTCCTTAGTCAGTCTAGATTTCCTCGGATCTGTTTTCCCTGATGGACAGAAGGGTGAATGGGAGAATGAAACCTTTAATAAAGGAGTGATGGAGGTGCAAAGGCACACAGTACCATCATTCTAGGAGCTTGTCCTGACTCTGTTGGACTAAGAAGCTCATTTAACCTCTTGGACCTCGTTTCCTTCCCATGTTGTTACAAAATGAAGCATTATGAAAATAAAGGAAAGATTTCTATCTAAGGAGCTCTGGTGACATAGTGGGTAAGACATTTGGCTGTCAATCAGAAGGTCATTGGTTCAAACCCACCACTTGTTCCATGGGAGGAAGATGAGGCAATCTAATTCCATGAAGATTTATGACCTTAGAAACCCATGGGGGTCACTGTGAGTCAGAATCGACTTGATGGCACTGGGTTTGGTTTTTCGGTTTGGTGGATCTTCCTGGCTACCTTCCCTCCCTGCTTTCCTGCCTTCTTTTTCCCTTTCTACCATTCCTCCCTTCTCTATTTGTCCATCTGTCTGTCTGCCTACATATCTGCCTATTGTCTATCATTCTGTCCATCCCTGAATTCTTACCATTCTGCTTCAAAAGAGGCTGCCTTGCCAATGAGGCAACTCTGTGAGTGGTTTTCCAGGGTGAGGATGGCTTTGTGCACAGCCATAGGTGCTCTTCCCTCATCATGGTGGTGTGTATATGTAAGGAAGGTTGCCTGCTCATAGGCTGGAGGGTGACTCTCCTCTCTCCTCACCTTATCACATTGATCACCAAGTTGTGTCCATGCTACCTCCTAAGTTGATTTCATCACCTTCTTCCCCTTTCCATCTTTCCTAGCATCCCCCACAAGCCCAGGCAGGCCACCATCAACTTTACCCTAAGTTACAATTACCCATAACTTTTGCCTTCCTGGTCTTTCTAAAAGTGCATATCTTATCATTTCATTCATATGCCTAAAACCCTTCCTTGGCTCCCCCACTGCCTTGGAGAAGTCCAGAATCCTTACCTTGTACACAATCCCCTCTGTGGCCTAGTCCACTCTGTCTCTCCAACCCTTTTCCCCTGTACCCCTGAATAGACTCTATGCTCTCATCCCTTAGCACACCCTACTCCTGCTACTTTGAAACCTCTTAGCACCTTGATCTTTTCTGCCTGGTAAAAACCATGCAGCCTTCAAGTCTCAGCTGAAGACTCCTGAGAATGGAGTGGTGCTTCTCTTTAGTAGTTAATCTTCTTACCTCCTGCATTCCACCTGCCACACTGCTTTGCTGTTATGTATTTATTTGCTGTCTCTTCTATGAGGCTGTAGGCTCTTTGAAGGCAGGAATTGTCTTTGTTGTTCATTTCTCTGTCCCTAGTACAGTGCCCAGCATGTAGTAGGGCCATAGTAAATCTTTGATACATGATTTGCAGAACTCATTGGTCTATCATTGAATCACTGGCACCATTAACCTTGTGCTTTAAACAATTGTGACTTTAAAAAAAAAAAAAACACAAGTGAGCAATGGAAGGAGTTAGCTATGAGTAGTCAGCCTTCATAAGTCTATTTTTACAAACTTAACAGCATGGAAACCTGGCCTTCTGAGTTTTTATCAGAGGTAGTACTTGGCAAAATAGAATATCGTCAGCATTCTGAACCACTTCTAAGATGTCATTAATTCTAAGATTTGTATTTTTTCACATTTTAATATCTCTGAAATTGGAATGCATCTTAAAATTGATGGTGTGCATCATTGATTAGTATGTATCTTATAATTTGCAGGGTTTTTTAGTTTCTTTTTTCCTTTCTTGGGGTTTAAAAAAAAAAACAAACCTCATTTTATGATTGATGATGTCATATTTTGATGAAATGCAGTAAGGCCAACTTCAGTTGTATTTAATTCAGTCAACTGTTGAGTGCTTACTCTATGTCAGATCTTAAGCTGGGTGCTGGGCCATAAAGATGAAAGAGTCGTGGTCCCTTCCCTCAGAGAGTTCACACTCTGCTAGCATGAGAATTTGAACTCTTTTTTTAAAAGAATTTATTGTAATTTGGGTGAAAGTTTACAGAGCAAATTCATTTTCCATACAGCAGTTCATATACATTTTGTCTCATGACATTAACTGCAATTTCCCACAGTGTAACAGCTTTCTTCCCACTTCCTCCCAGTAGTTACCTCTTCCCTGTGTCCTTCCCTCTCATGCACTCCTGCCCTCCCTCCCAGTGGTCTCCCTGCACATATACTGCCCTTCTGTTCTCCCATGATTGAGCTCTTCAAGGAGTGTATCTGCCTGATGTAAATGTTAAGCCCATATGCCAGTCTTTTATTTGTCTAGAAGCCACAGGAGTGAATTCAATTCCAGATCTGAAGGGCAGCTAGGGGCCATAGTCTCAGGGGTTTCACCAGTCTCTATCAGACCAGCAAACCTGGTCTTTTATATGTATATATAATTTTGAGTTTTGTTCCACATTGTTCTCCTACTCTATCCAGGATCTTCTACACAGATCTCCCTGCAAGTGGTTGACAGTGGTAGCAGGGCACCATCTAGTTCTTCTGGTCTCATAGTCATATAGGCTGAGGATTGCATGGTCTACCAGTCCCCTGGACTAATGGTTTCCATGTAAGAATTTGAACTCGTGACTTGGGGAGCATCTGAGGGACTGAGTCACATCTTCTGTGGCATGAACAGGAGATAGAAAAGTGTGGTAATAGAGCCTAGGCATGCTGGGTAGGTCTGAATCTATATCCCACTCTCCTTCACTACCTTTGCACCCCAGGACACATTAAATCCCTTGCTTCTTGATCTGTAAAATGAAAATAAACTTGTGTGGTGCCAATGGTAATGAGCTCAGATACTAACTGAAAGGTTGGCAGTTTAAGTTCACCCAGAGGCACCTTGGAAGAAAAGCCTGGTGATCTACTTCAGAAAAAACAGCCATTGAAAACCCTACAGAGAAGCTTAGAGGGCAATGAGTGTGTTGACAATGGTGGAAAAATTCAGAAAAGAAATCGAGAAAGGTATCACAACTTGAAGAATGTAACCACTATCTCTGAGTTGTACACGGAGAAATTGTTGAATTGATGTATGTTTTGTCATGGTATTTTCACTAAAAATTTTAAAAAGAAAACCCAATGGTGTACAGTTCTCTTCTGACACAAATGGAGTTGCCATGAGTCAGAATCGACTCAACAACAACTAGTATGTATCAGAGTTGATAGGTTTGGACAAAATACTGTCAAGCTCCTGGCGCCCACCTGACCCTCTGTAAGGGCTCAATCATCTGAGCTCTCCTGATGGTTACCAGCACTACTGACCTCCCATTGTACCTCTGCTTCCTTACAGCCATGGAGCCCATCACCCAGGACAAGCGTGTCTCCCAGGGTCACAACGGAGACCTATACTTTTCTAATGTGATGCTGCAGGACATGCAGACGGACTACAGCTGCAATGCCCGCTTCCACTTTACCCACACCATCCAGCAGAAAAACCCCTTCACCCTCAAGGTCCTCACCAGTAAGTGCAGGCCTCTGCCCGGGGCTGAGGTCCCGGGGCTGGGGTCATAGCCTACGGAACCAAGCAGCCCTGGGTACCTGGTCCTGGGGCAAGACTTTTCTCTGAGGTTGATCTGGAAATCCTCCCAGCTCATTGTGCTAAGTCATTCCAGCTTCATTTAGACAACACCTCCTGATTCTGAAGCCTTGAGTTACTTGGCCTTACTTGAGTCAGTGGTTCTCAAACTCCAGTGAGAATTAGAATCAACCTGGGGAACTTGGCAAACGCAGCAAGACCCAGCCCTATCCTACATTGACAGTCCCAGGCCTCTGTGTTCCTTTCCAGCTCTTTAGGTGATGCAGATCCATGCTGAGTTTGAGAACCACTGCTTTCAGTGGTCATCTGGCATCCCACTCATGTACTCGACTTGACCATTTCTTTCCTTCCTAGTCATTGCTTGATTGTCTTTCTTTCTAGAAGAAAGCCATAGCATGAAATATCCAAATTACTGGGTACATCAGAATTAATTTGATTTGGTTCTATAATAGGCATATGCTGAACCATATGGAACCACTGTTTTTGTAAGATGCGAAATTTTGTTTGAGTTCTTAGTACACTGATTCTGTTGGGCTGGTAGAAAAGTGAATCAACATTTCCTAACCCATTGTGTGACTGGTGGCCCTCCACAGAGGGAGGAGAAGATAGTCTGTCCAGAGACCCAGTTCTTGCTGCTGGGAATATTGCAAATTGTCTGTGTTGACTTACACCATGGATTTGTGACATGGCTCCCATGGAAGAGCCCTCGGAGAGACTTTAATCTGTCTGACTCATTCTGTGGGTACTGTTTCCAATACTGTAGACAGTTGAGGGAGGGGCAAAAGGTACCACATGGGTGGTGACAACTTTCACAAGTCAGAGCAAAAAGGCTTACTCCTAGTTTCTTGGGCCCAGGCAAAGCTGCTTGACTACACTTCCTAGGTAGATGGGTAAGGGAGAAGCTTAAGAATACTCCCTCCTCTTTCAGGACAGGTGGGAGTCCTGATGCCTTAATGTTCTCTTCTTTCTTTGTCAATCCCTGCTGACCTTGGAAACAGCTAGTGCTGAGAATCAACACCCTCACACTGTGTTTTCCACTGTGACAAAGGAATGGACCCATAGGAATCAGTTTTCATCTCGTTTCCCTTCTCCTGTCTTTTCTTCCCCTTCTTTTCCATTCTCTCTTCATTGTCTTCCTTTCTACTTTAAATCCTTCCTCTCTATCTTTTCCTCCCTCCTTCCTACTTTCTTCTTTTCCCTTCTTTTCTTTTGCTCTTCTATTCCTTTCTCTTTCTTTGTGCCCATTTTCCTCATGGCTCCCTCCCTGCTGTCCTCTACAGCCTCCCCACACACTGTTCTGAGTGGTCTTGAGCTGCCCAGAGCCACCTGGATGGCCAGAGCCCTGGAGCAAGCCCCGCATGCTCTTGGCAGGGTTACCCAGTTTCAATCTACTTGCACCCCTCTCCCTGTTATTTGTATTCCTCATCTGGAACCAGGGAGAACCCTGGAGAAAAACGTTAGGCTGTCTAAAGTAGTGATTCAGGGCATGTCAGGGGGAGTCACCTGCCAGCTGGCAGGGTTGGGAGGACAGTGTGGTCTGCCCAGGACAGCAGAGTGGCCTCAGTGGCCAGGACATGGCTGGCAGCACTGGGGCAGTGGGAAGAGCAGAAAGATCAAGAACAAGATGATCATTGAGCTGATCCTGAGCAGGCACTACTGTCATCACCAGGACTTCTTTCTCCTTCCTGGGGGGATGCTTGAAGTCAGTCTGCTGCTTCCAGAAGTGAGTCAGGTGGACCCTTCATGGTTCTGTGCATTCACTCAAGACCAACACTGTCACCCATGGCAGAGTGGAGGCAGGGAGATGGGGTCACTGTCACAGAGGGCAGAGTGGAAGCAGGGAGGTGGGGTCACTGTCACACAGTCACACAGGACAGAGTGGAGGCAGGGATATGGGAGAGGTGGGAGAGATGGGAAGAGTCTTCCTCAGTGGGATTAAGCAGTTAGACATCTAAACACTTAGAAGTTGGACTTTCCATAAACGTCCCTTTCTTTACCAAGGATCTAAGGACTTTTTGTTTCTTCTTCATCACTGGGACCCCTATTCCATGGAAAACTCTGCCTCTGTATGATGAGAAACCCCCTCAGTGATTGGAACAGCGCTTTGTGATCTTCCTGGAGTTCTCCCAGGGACAGCTTTGGCTGGGAGCAAGCTCTTGGCATCTGAGCCAGCCCCAAATTGGGCCCAGTTGCTCAAAATAGCACACTTGTGTTCTCTCTGCTTTCCTGTCTGGAAGGGATATAAGCTCCTTTTTGTACCTTCAGAACCAGGTCTGGTGGTGGGAGGCAGGACAGTTAAGTTGGGGCAGCTCCAAAGACCCTGTTCTAACTAGGTTGTTTCTGTCATAATTTCTCCATTTGGGAAGAAATAATTCTCATCTCACCTACTTTTTGAACACCTGCATCAAAGAAAGGGCAGAAAGGTACATAATCCAAAATACTGGGCGTCTAAAATCACTTTAAAATTTTGGTTTGGAATGCAGCTGAAGATAGACAGTGGAGTTGGGCTGACAAAGATGTACCTGTCCCATGTTGTCCCTGTCTTAACAGGTATTGGGACCCTGCTGGGGCTTTCTGTTGCATAGGGGCAGCTGTGGTGAGGGAGCAGGCTCCTCCCGGGGCAGATGGTTGTTAACCCTGTTTCTTTCTAGTGTCGAAGGTCTAAGTGACATCCTTAGATGTATCAGAAAGTCCCCCTGAATTTCCCATATGTGCTCTAGAATCCACATATGCTAGTGCTAAGCGTAAGTATGGATAATTTCTCTTGAACAAGAGAGGTTCCGTTTCACCTGGTGGTGTGGGAGCATGACACAGGGCCCCTTCATCTGTGCAGGTAGGAGAGGAACATTACCTCCCAAGTATAGCTGCAGCCCCTTTGCCGCCCTCCTTTTCATTCTTTTACAGATCACTTTCCACCTTTAGCTTCAGATATACTCAATCCGAAGGAGCCCTAGTGGTGCAGTGGGTAAGCACTCAGCTGCTAAATGAAAGATTGGCAGTTTGAACCCACCACTAGTGGCACCACTAGAGAAAGACCTGGTGATCTGCTCCCGTAAAGATTACAGCCAAGAAAACTCTATAGGGCAGTGCTGCTCTGTCACATGGGGTCACTGAGTTGAAAAATGACTTAACAGCACCCAACAACAACAACCTACTCAAGCTGACTTTCCAAACCAAGGCTAGGTCTTGTACAACAAACCTCATCCTCAGGGGTAATTCTAAATGATGGAATCACTCCACTAGGTTTTAAACAGATTTGAGATGTGATACAATGCCAGTCCCGGGAAGGAACTTGCATACCCCCTTGCAATTAGTTGTAACAGGATTTGATCTGTCTTCAAATATGCAAATGTTCTGGCACAGCGTATCTTCTCCCTCAGGCAGTTGGACTGTGTTCTGGGCTTCTCAGGGCTGTCGGCTTGGCTTCCAGTCAGCTGTATTACCCTCCACCCCCTGTGGGGACTGTCAAAACTTGAGCCCAGTAGCTGAAAGGGAATGGTGGTACAAGAGTGAAAAGCTACTTAAGGACATTTGCCTGACTGTGCTCCCTTTTCCAAATTGTCTCTCTCACTGAGGATTAAATGCCTAAAGGTCTTAGTTACCCAACATTGGCACTAAAGCCACTGATCTTTCTCCTTAAGACATTTCTTCACCCCAAGCTACTCTGTTGTTGTTGTTGTTGTGTGCCAAGCTACTCTAGAGACCTGAATTTCCAGCCTAGTCAGCAAGCCTTTCCCAGGCCAAGCTTAGAGCTCACAGCTCACATTTTCTCTCTGTTGTCCCCAAGCTCCCTTTCCAGTCCCAAAACTGGACCATGCCCACCCTAGCCTCCTCATTAGGAAGTCATTCTACCAACAGAGATGCCTGATGAACATGGCGGTACCCACCTGGTCAGACATAGGGGTGGGGTTGGTTGCTAGTCAGCATACAGTTGGCGGGCACTGCCGAAGATGCTCTCTCTCACTCTGTTGATGAAATGTTCCTCTTGGACTGTCTTTTCTTGTTTACTTCCCACCCCTACCACTTTGCTTTTGCTCAGGTGGGACTTAGCTTTTCTCCCCAGGGCTCACTAACAGTCCTTTCTCTTTAGCTACCCCGAGAGCTTGCTGATCCAGAGTCCCAAGAACTGAGGCCTTTGCTGGGAAGGAGTTGTTCCAAAGACTTCTGCGGGACACCACTAATCCTTGTCTCGTTTGTTTGAAGACCTAGTAGGACCAAGCAATTACAATTGAAGCCTAATTATTTTAATTTAAAAAAAAAAAAAAAAAAAACCTTACTTTATTATTTACTTCTTTTGCAGGATTTAACTTTTTCTTTCCTTTTTTGGGGCTATTTTGTGTTGCTCATTCTTCACCAAGCAGATTTCCTTTCCAAAAATGCCATGTCTTTCCTTTGCTAAAGAACACTGCTACTCGCCTCGGTTGTTTTTGTGGCTTTGCATTTCTGTTTTTTCTCGCCCTATTTATGCCTCCATGACTTCTCCATGGCCTCTTGTTTGCTCACCCTCTTTTGTTTATTGCAGACCATCCCTATAATGACTCGTCCTTAAGAAACCACCCTGACATGTACAGTGGTGAGTCGTGGCGGTAACCTTGGGAGTAACCTTGCCCATCCTAACCCCAGTTTGCCTAATCTGACTGATAACACTGTATTAACCCCTGCTGCCTGGCAGGTCTGACAGCTGGCCAAGCCAAGTGACACCTCCAGCAAGCTGCACACTGGGAAGAAGGTGGCCAGTTGGGAGTTTGAGGTTGTTCATGTCAGGGGTATAGCTTAAAATGTGCAAACCTTTAGTTGCTAAATTCTAGACACATTGTTTGATCCAGGATAGGCCTTCAAAAGAGCTTTTTGGTGGCCTTAGTAGAAAGTTGGAGTCCTGGCTGGGGCAAACAATTAACACTCAGCTAATAAACTGAAAGTTTGGTAGTTGGAGTCCAACCAAAGGTGCTTCAGAAAAAAAGTACACCTGGCGATCTACTTCCAAAACAATAAGCCATTGAAAACCCTGTGGAGCACAGTTCTACTCTGACATACATGGGACCACTATGAGTTGGAGTTGACTCAATGACAGTTGGAGTGAAACTTAGGAATCAGTGGTGGTTGCTCCTGTCTTCAGGATAGAAAATATCTGAGAATAGGTGAGTCTCCATAGTAAGGAGGGAATAGAGGAAGTCTGGTTCCTATAGTAGTTTAAATAGCATAGAAAGCTTTTTAGTATATGTTTACTTAATTCTTAGGTGTCTGGATGTGAATGGCTGGCTTTATAGACTAGCCTTAATTACTGGGGTACCATTTCATAGCTAGGTGCCATGTGCCTTTAAAATCTGGGAAATATGTGTAAGAGCACAGCTCTGAGTTCATTTTCAAGGTAAGTTAAGTGACATTGGACTATCCATTGTACTTCATCACCAGTCCAGTTTTCTCCTCTGGTTGTGTGTGCAAATGCAGTGCTCATCATCCACACTTTTGCAAGTTGTGGAACAATTGCTGTGAAGCATATTTCTAATTTAATTGGCTATTTCCACACCTGAGTCTCCCCCATCTCCACCCCATGACTCAAGAATTTCTGGTTTCCCTTGAGCAGCCAGAGGGATCACCATTTGGTGGCTCAGGTGAGGCAGCTGGCCTCATCATCAGTTATGCCTCAGAAGCTGAGGCTGCAGGTCCCAAGGGGGGTCATTGTGGGCTTAAATAGATAGGAAGTGTCTGTACTGTGCTATGCTAATATAAACAATGATCAGTGTCTGGAATGGGGGGTGGAAGGAGAAAGAGCGAGCCAGGGAGAGAGGCAAAGGCTCTAACTTGGCATCAAGCAGCAGAGCCACACTGAGATTCTGGCAACAAGATTTACTGCCCAAGGAAGCAGGGGACATTGGTTGGATTCTGGCATGATTTGTTTTCAAGATAATGGGGCCAACCACTATTGTGTCAAGAGCCCAAGAGCTCTAGTATGGAATGTGCCTTTTTCTAAATCACATTCCCTCTACTCTATTATGGGAAGTAATCTTAAAGGCATAGTATATCAAGCCAGGGGGTCCCTTACAGATCATCTGATCCAAGCTTCTCACTTTATATAAAATAAACCATCCAGGAGAGCATCCACATAGAGCTGTTTTATTAAGGGGAGATATTTGAGTGATTTCAGCCACTCCTTTACAGTAGCAGATGTGATGACAAGAGAAGGTGTGGGAGTTGTAAGTACTCTCCAGAGACATTGGCCCCTTGTCCTCAATCCAGTGTAGGGCAGATCTTACCTAATTATGAATAAAGCTAGAAAGGATAGGAAGGCAAAGTGAGACCCATATCAGGCAAATGACAACTAGTTTCACACTTATAGAAAGAAATACCAAGTGACAAGGGAAGACAGAGGCTGAAGTCTCCTTCCAAATGGCCAGACCCTTCCTGCATGCTGGGACTGGGACAGAGACACAGTGCTATGAAAAATGCCCAGTTCATCTCTCTGTTTGGCTGTGAAATATGACATGTCTCTTTTGCAGCAGTAGAGCCACCCCCTAATTGCATTTGACTCCTACAGTGGGCTAGTATCCTCTGATATACACCAGATGCCACCTGACCTGTAAGTGACAGGGGAAGCTGGCCTGAGATTGTACCACCCAGGCACAAAGAGACATGGTTGTTAAGAGTGTGCACTCTGAGGTAGACTGCCTTGAATTAAATCCTGGCTCCTTGGCACACCCATTGAGTGACCTTGGGCAAGTCACTTAGTGTCTCAGAACCTTGATTTCCTCATCTGCCAAATGGGTATATTACCTGCTTCATAAGATTATTGTGAAGATTAAACAGGATAATATACATATGGTTCCTAGCATGATGTGGGACACGTTATTGCCTAATGAATGTTACTCATTGTTTGTATTAGAGGGAATGGTTTTGTGTTGACAGTATCTTGTACAGTTGTTCTGTGCTTCTAAAGTTAAGAAGGACACAGAGAACTTGAAAAGAAGCCAAGAGGAGAAAGTCAGTCATAATTATGGGAAGAAAGTATTATGGAGAGAGAAATTTGAGGCAAGCTAAAGAAACAGAAATTGTCTACAGCCTCAGCTGTGTAGACAACTGAGCCAGAATAAAAGCTTCAAATACAACATGAGGGATTTGGAGTTAGATGAAGAAATTTCCTGGTACTAAAAGGTGTCCAGTGTTAATAGAGAAAGTCTTTCTCTTCTGGGGTTGTTTGGTCAACCTGCCCTAGACCCAGAGAGGTGGATGGGATGCCGTGAGCCCAGCCCCATAATTCTCTGGTTCTTAGTTATGAGGATCAAAGCAGCAAATGTGATCTGGATCCAGGATCCAGCTGCCCCTAATGGCTGTCTTTGGCAGTGGTCCTTAGATCCATCTCATTCATTAAACCCTGTTCTCCTATTAGCATGCAGCACTTGACAGAGGGGAGCAGCTAAGGTTTTCAGCAAGCGTGACCTTTCCCTTGCCACAGAGACAATTGAGAGCATTATTCATTGGATGTTTAAAGCCATTGTGGCTGAGGCCACGCAGTCCCCTGGTGTTCTCCTGATGATCAGATTCTCCTGGAAGCCCATGAGCCCACTGATGAGCCACAGCTTTTGAGAGCAGAAGGCTATTTGGGGCTAGAGGTCAAATGGACCTACATGGTAAGCTCCAACATCCACACAGTCATGAATTTTAGCATCTGGATTCTGAGTTTGATTAGGTGCTAGGTCAGATCCTAGCCCTGAAGCAGGAAGGGTATCAGAAACATCATCAGGTTGGATGGAATCTCCAGGAATGCCTGCCTCCAGGATGAAATAGGGGGCCCTGTGACACAGGAGATCCATCTGTCACCCTCACCATTTAGAGTTCGATATAGTCATCATCTTCGTCTTGGAGCCTCTTTCAGAGTCTGCTGCTCCAGAGAGAGAAATTATACACCCACCCTTGGTAAGTGGCTCCCAAAACCACCAGCAGGATTCCCCTTCTTAAATTATGTGAAACCTGCTGCAGCCAACCACAGTGCTTCATAACATCCTCTTCAGGACCAGCCTTCTCACCCCTTAATGATATCATGTGTCTCCCTAACTCCTCTTCAAACTCTTTGTACCCCTAAGAATCTAGATGAGATGCCTTGGGAGCCTCTTAATTCCCTCCTGTGTTTCTCATTTTCTCAGCTTGGGCCTGAGTTCACCTAATAGCCACTGAGGAAAGATTGAATCTTAGCTGAGACAGTGAGAGGAGGAAACATAGTGGAGAGTTTCGCCAGCACAGCTCACTAAGACAAAAAATATCCTTCTCCTTCGCCTCTTTTGCCCTTGTACTTTGGTTTTCTTTGGTTTGAATGAGAAAGTTATTTCCAAAGCTCACTGTCAGAAGGAGAGGCAAGTGGGGTATCTATTATTTATCTTCGGTGAGCAACTCAGCCCCACATAACTCCAAGACTTGCGCCTTTAATGATATAAAATAAGGAAGCCATTTACCACCCCTGCAGGACCAGCTATTCCACCAGTGCTTTGGCTTGTGGCCCAATAGTTATGCCAAAGGCCTTTGTTAGTGTTATTCAGTATCATGAAGGTAGAAGGTTGACAGTGATTGAGGGAATCACTGGGAATCACTCATGCCGGTTTTTTGAAGCTCTTAACAGCACATTAAGACATAACCTTACTCTGATCAGGGCCACAGTAGGTGGGCCCTGATAGAATGGGAGAAAAATGTGGCCTCAAATTCCTAAAAAAATCAAAATAAAAACTTAGTGGACTGATTGAGATTGGACAACTCCCTGAGACTATTGCCCTGAGATACTCTTTAAACCTTGAACTGAAACTAGACCCTGAGGTCACCTTTTAGCAAAGTAACAGACTGGCTCACAAAATAAAGAATATCACCCATGAGTACTGTGCTCCTTTAAAAAATCCCCTATTGAGCCCAAACAGTAACAGTTACCTTAAAACAAAGATGAGAATGGCAAGGGGCAGAGAAACTAGATTAATGGAAATAGAGCAACCAGAATGGAAATATTGAGAATGTGCACGCATTGTGAAGAATGTAACCCACGTCACTGAATGATTTTTGTAGAAAAAATTGTTGAATGGGAGACCCTAAAGTGCTATGTAAACCTTCACTGAAAACACAATAAAATATTTTTAAAAAAAAGAAAAAAGACATAACTTTGCTCTTTTGCCAGAGTCCTGCATGATTTGGGAGTGAGATGCCTGCTATAGAACCTGCTCAGGGTTGGAAGGATCCATAGGGTCAACTCATTCAACAGGCCACCGGGGTATTGCTCTCTCATGGTATCACCATCAAATGAGCATCCAGCCTCAGGTGGAAAACCTCAAGTTATCAGGAGTTTGCTGCCCCATAAAGCCCACGATTCCATCTTTAGACAATAGGGACAATCTAGAGTAGATGAAAGAGCACATGCAATAGAGCAAAATGGTACAGGATCCCAAACATAACTAGCTTGTAAGCTTGCGAAAGTCTGTTGACTTTGCTGAGCCTTGGTTTTCTCTGCTGAAAATGGAGGTAATAACACCCCCATATTTGTGGTGAGGATTATCTACAACATGGTGTAGGTAGAGCTGTTAGCACAATGTTGGGTCCATAGTGAATGCCCAACACATGTTGGTCCACATTATTACTCATTTTTATTTTTTAAAGGAGCCTTGGTTGCTGCATTGGTTAAGGCATTCAGCTGCTGACCAAAAGGTTGGTGGTTCAAACCCACCAGCCACACCGTGGGAGAAAGATGTGGCAGTCTGCTTCCATAAAGATTGCAGCCTTGGAAAATATATGGGGCAGTTCTACTGTGTTCTATAGGGTCACTGTGAGTCAAAATCAACTCGACAGCAGTGGGTTTGTTTTTTGGGGCTTGGTCCCCTGCCTTTTTTTTTTGGCTTGCTTCCCAGTAGCTTCTCTTCCTAAGGGATAATTCTGCAGTTGCCAGTCTACATCCTACAAAATGAAGTATTGCCGTGACCTTTTCATGGCATGTCAAGACATCCACAGCAGGATTCTGTGCTAATTTTTCCTCCTTCCCGTCCCTAATGCTTTGCTGGTCACATGTGCTTGTGGTGTTGCATGCTATGGTGTAAATTAAATGTCCACAGGGTCACATTGGTTCCTCCAGATTTTATCCCTGCTTGAAAGGAGTATGCCAGCTGCGTTGGGACTGCTTCCATAGGATCCCAGGGTTCCCAGCTCTGGACAGACTCATCAGCCTGACACAAGGGCCTCCTGCCCTGAAATCTCCTTCTCTTCATGTTGCCCTTGACTGTGTGCTGTCTGACTGTTCTGGTGATTCAGTGGCAATGGGTGGGAGGCTGCTGCTTTTTTGGCATCAGGCTTCCTTGGTACTGAGAGCTGGGTGCTATAAAAGCTATAGATAAATATGGTAACCAATTAACCACATAATGGATTAACCTCTTCAGTAGACCCTGTTGTATATGTGTGTGCTGGTAAGACAGATGAGGGCATCTGCAGGGAGAAATGATGTGTGGGGTAAACTCGCCTTGTTTTGTGTTCTCTCTCCTCATTTAATTCATTCACCCCATAAACATTCGATCAACAGTACTTGCCACGTATCGTGCCAGCAGCCTCTTTACCTCTGAGGTGGAAAAATCACCATTTCTCCCTCTGGCAAAAGGATAGCATAGATGCATACTCTGTGAAATATACTTCCCCTGTACTAATGGGCATCCCTAGGACAGGAGCCCCACTAGTCCAGCCAGAGACCAGCTAGCCCAACAAGCACCTTTGGTTTTCTGCTGGCAACATCCATGAAACGGTGAGAATTCCTGCTGCCACTTGGTCATCACTCTGCCAGCACCAATTCAGTCCCCAGATAAACACCTTTATTCTCACTCCAGGTGTCCCTGAAAACTCCTAGCTCCTAGCAGTTCTACCTTCCCTCCATCTCTCACTTCTCCCGTTGAGTCTCTAAGCCCTATTAAACCCACAGGCTGGCTCAGCTTTTTTTTTTTTTTCTTTTTTCTTTTTTTTACTTTTTATTTTTAACTCTTCTTGTTTGCAACCCACACACCTTTGGGCTATAAGATGCCTCCCCCAGTTTGCCCTTTGCCCAGGGGTTCCTATTTGGAAACTCCTTGCTCTTCTCCCTTCTCCTTTATCTGTTTCCATAGAACTTTGCAAAGAGGTCTGGGAGACAGGTGAGGCTTTGGTAAGGTGGGGTCCACTTGCATGACCCTTCCACAGAGAGACAACCAACTATCCTGACAATGCCAACTTTGAGGAGCCTACTGGCCTTCCATCTCGTTGGTTCTGGGCTGGGGGCTGCAATGCAGCCTAGTTGAATTATAAATCACCTCCTCCATCTTGGCTGCCACTCTCCTCTCACTTCCCCCTTCTCAAAATCTCACATCCAATTAACATCCCCCTCTCCAGCCCCCTTCCAAAGTCATTAGTGAGGAGGCAGAATGGTCTTGGTCCCAGAGTGATTTCCTGTCATCTTTGCTCATTAATTCTCTCCATGTCTTTGCTAAACCATTAATAACTCTCCCCACATTTCTGTTCATCTTGGTCTTTGTGGCTTCATCCCAACTCCTTGTCTCCAGGGCCCCAAAGAGCAGGTTGTCTGTCCTGTAGCCCCATGCCTTCTCTTTCTTCCACATCCCTCTCTAGGGGGCAGAGGGAAAGGACTGCTACTGAGATGACCTGTCCTGGGAGGACCCCACATTTGTCTCCCAGATGCTCAGGGAGTTGACCCCTTACTGCTCAGACACCTTCTTCCCTGCTAAAGGGAAGAAGTTTGCTGCACTCAGAGGGAAGCTACACTCCTCTTGGCAGATCCTTTGGGAGCATAGAGCTGCTCACACACATGTGCTGGCGGGGCCCAGGAGCCCTGCGTGCTTCCTAACACACCTCTCTTACTGACGCCCAGGCCCTGGGGGTGGCTTCAGCTGGGCGGGTCCAGGGCTGAGCACTTCCAAGGGTAAGGGGATAGGCAAGGGCATGATGACATTTCTCTCCAGCCTGACAGCTTTGGCCTAGCTGGGTCGGACCTCTGGGGAGGAGGCTTACAAGAGTTTGTTCTGTCCTCTTTTAGCCCAAGGAGTTGCAGAAAGAACACCCAGCTTCATGTATCCCCAGGGCACTGTGAGCAGTCAGATGGTGCTTCGAGGCATGGACCTCCTGCTGGAGTGTATCGCCTCCGGGGTGTAAGTATAGTCTGCACCCTCCCTTTGGGCCACTCTCCAGGAGACTAAGGGTGGGGGTTTGTCCAAGCTTTGCTCTTGCCACATTTGGGGAGCATACCAGTTAAGTGCTTGACTACTAGCCAAAGGCTGAAGGTTTGAACCCACTCTGAGGCACCTCAGAAAATAGTCTTAGCAGTCTGCTTCTGAAAGCCTGGAAAACCCTATGGAGAAGTTCTACTCTGCATACATTGGGTGGCTATAAGTCTGAATCAACTTGGCAGCAGCTAACAACAACAACAAAGTACAATGAAAAGAGCCGGAAATAGTGTTGGTAGACTAGTGCTTCTCTCTCGCATTCTGGCCATCTCCTTTTTTGCATAATGAGGAGAGGAGAGTGTTAGAAATCCTGTAGGGGTGTGAGAATGCTGTGTGACCTCAGATAAATCCCTTAGGCCCTATGTGGCCAGCATCCCCCTCTGTGGGAAAGATGAACTTTTGGAGAGTATGAGCCCTCCTGGGCCCAAGTAAACTTTTAGAGACCTCGGCATCCCAGACTCCAGAGAGTTACAGGGACACATTTAGTGATAAGTCCTTTGTTTCTTGCTTTGTCTTTTTCTTAGCCCAACGCCAGACATCGCATGGTACAAGAAAGGTGGGGACCTCCCATCTCACAAGGCCAAGTTTGAGAACTTTAATAAGGCTCTGCGCATCACCAATGTCTCCGAGGAGGACTCTGGGGAGTATTTCTGCTTGGCCTCCAATAAGATGGGCAGCATCCGGCACACGATCTCGGTGAGAGTAAAGGGTACGTTGTGTGTATTTCTCATTATGATTATTTTGCCAGCCCTAAACACCATAACCACCCCTTCCCTCTGAGGGTGGCTAGGGGGTGGACTGAGTGGGGAACCTTCCAGCACACAAGTTAGTAGCAACTGTGATCCTCCATGGATGGTGTCAACAGTTGTGTGTGTGTGTGTGTGAGAGAGAGAGAGAGAGGTTGAAGGGAGGTAGGGAGAGAAGGCTAAGGAAAGGGAAAGAGATGCACCCCAACCATCACCCAGTTCTCCTTTGTACCCAGGGACCCCTCAGCAGGTGAATTTCCTCCATGGCTGTTTGGATCACAGTCCCACAGTCTGTTCTTTCTTTCATTCCCGTTCATAGTGTGTCGTCTTAGCCCTGTGCTGTCTGTGTACTCGTGCATGGTGCTGTAATTCTTTTTAAAAATGGGGAGTCATAATGGCCTGTATTATTTTTAAAAAACTGACTTCCTTCTTCCAAATGCAGAGATGGTCCAGCCAGGTGTCACAGGCAATAGAGGTCTCATGTTTATGGAGTGTACGAGTCATTTCTTAGCCTGGGGCAGAGTGGATGGTTGAGGTGATGAGGTCTGAAACCACAGAACAAGAATTTCTTAGTATCCAGACAGTTGGTCCTGTGACCTTGGTTCCAGCACGACACTTAAACCGGGTGGTCCTTAACCTTTTTTGAGTATGAAGATCTTTGAGAATCTGATCCAAAGAACACAATTCTCAAAAAAAAAAAAAAAAAACACAGACCTCTATATTCACAAAATTTTGCAAGCCATTGAAGAAAATGGTCAGCTAAGAACCTCTGCTCCAGCCAAAGTTCAGTATCTAAAAGAAGATCTGACCTTGCAGCAACAACAGAATCCAAGAGATTCCTGGGAAATCCAGGAAGAGCAACCCTGTGCCCACTTAACCACCTGCCATGGAAGTGGTTTGAAACCTCAATGTACATTATCAACACTTGTGCACCTTTAAAAGCATCAGCTGGCCAGGCCTCCCCTGAGGATTCAGATTTAGTAGGTGTGAGATAGGGCTTTAGCATCAGTTTTGTTTTGTTTTGTTTTTTAAATGCTCCATAGGGGATACTAATGAATAGCCTAAGTTTAGAACTATTGTTCTGTGAATTCAAAATAGCCAGGCCAGTATCTGTGCTGTCCAACTGACTCAATGCAGGCTAAACCAAGGCATCTCTCTAGCCCTTGCTGAGGATGAGCTTGGAGGGCAGACAGTGAGGACCTGCTGTTGTAACTCGGGGCTCTTGCCTTTCTAGAGGGAGCCCATTGGGTTTCCACTGCCTGCCTATTGCCATCTAACTCCCTTTCCTGTGCCTGTCCTTATCTTCTAGCTGCTCCTTACTGGCTGGATGAACCCAAGAACCTCATCCTGGCTCCTGGTGAGGATGGGAGACTGGTGTGTCGAGCCAATGGGAATCCCAAACCCACTGTCCAGTGGATGGTGAATGGGGAACCTTTGCAATGTAAGTAATGAGCTATTGTCCCATCAACCTTCTTGCTTGTCAGAGGTGCCAGACCCCCACCATTGTGAACCAACCCGGGTTGTACCAGAGGTGGAGGGACAAAAAACAGATTAAGAATATACAGACTCTAACTCAAGAACAGCAGCTAAAGGGTAGAGTTAAACAGGTAGAGAAGAAGCAGCCCATGGTTCTCAGAGCAGCCCATCTCTTTGGATATCAAAGTCTTGGTCAGGTTTTCACACCATATTCCCTTTTTTGCATTTACTTTTTTCTTTTTTTTTTTGGTAAGTTATGATTTGGGTGAAAGTTTTCAGAGCAAATTCATTTGCCATACAACAGTTCATACATATTTTGTTTCATGACATTGACAGCGATCCCTACAATGTAGCAGACCTCTTTCCACTTCCTCCCTGTGGTTACCTTTCCCCTGTGTCCTTCTTTCCTAGGCATTCCTGCCCCCTGAACCATCTCCTTGTGCAAATACTGCCCTTCTGATCTCCCATGAGTGTACTTAACTGGTGTAAATGTTCACCTTATATTCTTGTCTGTTGTTTGTCTGGAAGCCATGGGAGTGAGTTCATTTCCAAGACTGAAGGGTGAATAGAGGCCATAGTCTTGGGGGTTTCACCAGTCTCTATCAGACCAGTAAGCCTGGTCTTTGTTATGATTTTGAATTTTGTTCCACATTTTTCTCCCAGTCTATCCAGCATCTCCTGGACTGATCCCTTTCCATGTGGTTGACAGTGGTAGGTGGGCACCATCTAGTTCTTCTGGTCTCATGATCATGTAGGCTGAGGTTCCCATGCTCTACTAGTACCCTGGATTGATTGTTTCCATACATCCTTGGATTTCTTCAAAATAAACCCTGCATTTACTTTTTTTTAAATGTCTGGTCATTGTAAACAATCATATCAATCAAAAGGGACAAAATGCAGATTAAGAATATACAGACTCTAACTGAAGAACAGCAGCCAACAAAAGCAAGCAGAAACAATAGAGAAACAGGAAAACGGGTAGAGAAGAGTCTGAGAATGCACATTTGAAGATATGTATTGTGTGCCAGGCACTATACAAGATGCTGCATCATACTACCTCTTTAGTCTCAAATATTTACAAGGAGGAAGCAAGGCTCTCATGGGACACTAAACTGCCAAGAATACATAGCTGGTATTAAAGCTGTGGGTTGCTATAGATTCAAACACCCCTGTAGTATCTAGTATTGTATATGCAGTTTCCTCAGGAAACATTATTCCCTTTAATACATACTAAAATAGCCCTGGTGGCACAGTGGTTACTGCTCGGCTACAAACCAAAAGGTTGGTGGTTCAAACACACCAGCTGCTCTGCAGGAGAAAGATAATGGCTGTCGGCTTTCATAAAGATTACAGCCTTGGAAACCTTATGGGTCAATTCTACTCTGTTCTGTAAGATTACTATGAGTCAGAATTGATTCAACGGCAGTGGGTTTGGTTGGTTTTTGGATACATAGAGATGTGGACACTTCCTGCCCTCTGCAGTTCTCCTGTCCCAATAGCACTTTGGGGATAAGGCAGGCAAAGGCTCCAAACTCCACATCACCATTGAACTAATCTAGAGCCCAAGACTTGCAGCTGAGCCTTGACCCTGGAGAGGTCACCTGTCACTCTCCCCAGGGAGCATTTAGGGGAGTGATTGGGAAGGAAGTTGGTTCCATGAAAACTAGAGAGCAAAGAGGCATTGAAATTGCTGGCTTTGCCTTCTTCTGTGCCTTTTTGCTGAGTGGGAACTCGAAGAAGGATGAGAAGGATGCTGACCTCATCTTCATTCACCTTCTGCTGATTCTCCAGTTCTGGGCTCAGAACTGCTGTCTGCAGAGTGGCGCCCAGGAGGCCAGACTCTTGGATCGTCCTTCATCCAACTTTGCCTATAGGTCCGAGTGATCCTGGATGAGTTCATGGGCTCTGCAAGCCAAGACATCAATTCCTAGCTCAGAAATCTTATAGAAGAAGTCACCTCCTGAGGATTAAAAATGATGCAAGCAGCAGTTCTTCACATCGCTAGAGAGCTTTTCTTTTTATTGCTCATTCTCATGCTCTCACCAGAGCCTTCCTAACTGTAGGGGAAAGATAAGAATGATTCCTTCCCATTTTCTTCATGAAGCAGATGAGGTCCAGAGGGGTTTGTTGATTTGCCCCAGCCTCAGAATGACTATGGACAGGACTAAGACCCCAGACCTGCCCACTCCCCAGTCTCAGTTCTCCACATCCCCAGCCAGCAGTAGGGAGAACCACAAGAGGGAATATTCTCTCACTGATTAGAATATATTTCCAGGGAAGACCAGGGGAGCTTTGGCAAGTACAAGGACTCTCCATTTCCAAAAGGCATTGGTTTATAGGTTTAACTTTGGAGATGTTTGGAGAATGCTCAGGTGCCTTCCATTTGTATATTGCTCTATCCTTTTCAAAACACATTTAAGTATATGCACATTGCATTAAAATATCAACAACAATAATAATCACTATTATTATGTTCTGGATGCTTTGTTAATCACTTTATACATGCATACAATCTCATATCATCCTTCTAAAAGCTCCATGGAATAACATGTTATCCTCACTCTACAAACAAGAAAACTGAAGCTTAGACGGATTAAGTAGTGCTGTTGTTGTTGTTCTTATGTGCTGTCGAGTCAAACCCGACTCATAGCGACCCCTCCTTGGGTTTCCAAGGCAGTATCACTACAGAAGTAGGATTGCCCAACCTTCCTTCCTAGGAGTGGCTGGTGGGTTTGAACCGCCAGCCGTCTGGTTAGCAGGCAAGTGTCTTAGCCACTATGCTACCAGAGCTCCCTAAGTAGTGCTTGTTGTTGTTGTTGTTGTTATGATAATGGTAAAATTCAAACTCCTTTCTATTTCCAAAGCTTATGCTCTCAGCCCCCTGCCCAGTTGTTATATAGGTCAAGCAGGGAGTCCTGTTCTCATTGAAAAAAGAGACCAATAGACTGCCAAGTTGGGTCATAGGCCCAAGGACACACAGCTCAGGAATGGTAGAGCGAGAAACCAGATCTTCTGGGACCCCCCTCCCTAGTGCTTCCTGCACAGCACCCCAGTCATGCAAGAGAGCCTGGCCAAAGCCGTGAGCGCTCCTCAACCTTCCCACCCGTTTCTTATGAGCAGCATCTCGTTCTATCTGTAGCGGCACCACCCAACCCAAACCGTGAGGTGGCTGGAGATACCATCATCTTTCGTGACACCCAGATCAGCAGCAGGGCTGTGTACCAGTGTAACACCTCCAACGAGCATGGCTATCTGCTGGCCAATGCCTTTGTCAGTGTGCTGGGTAAGTAAACACCCAGTGAGTCTCCCTTGTCTTAGTTATGTCATGGGGCCCACTTTGTTCTTGGGAGATTAGCCAGACAGGTGAGGAGATTAGCCAGACAGGTGAGGACAAAGCAGTGGCAGAATGGAGGAGGTATCATGGAGACTGAAGATGAGATTTCTGGGAAGATGGAGGACTTAAAATCCAAATGTGCAGAAAGAGTTAATTCCATCATGGAAGTCAGTCTTTATCTCCTTCCTCCCCCGATGAGCAAGAATGGATGTCTCATCTCTCCAGTTGGCTCACCCTGGGTTTTCTGTTGGATCTCAGGGTGGGAAATGATTTTGAATATATTTTGTGCCCTCCTTCAATATGGAGAAAACGATGGAAAAGGGTGGCTAAGAGATGACTTAGGGTTGTGGGGGGCAAGTACAGAATCTGCTGAATAATTTGGGGAAATTCTTTGCAAAAACTGGATTGAATGTAGTAGTTTGAGGGATAAGCTTGGTTCACCTAATCCTGAGAAACTTCATAAAGGAGGAAGGTTGGTAAGGGAAGATATCTTTGTGCTTGGAAAGATGCTATAAGGAAAAAGGATGTACAGATGATAGTGAGGGGAACAAACTGAGGAATTAGACCCAACACCCAAGATTGATTCTCTGCAAATTTCAGATGTGCCACCTCGAATGCTGTCACCCCGGAACCAGCTCATGAGGGTAATCCTTTACAACCGGACACGTCTGGACTGCCCATTCTTTGGGTCCCCCATTCCCACACTCCGATGGTAAGTTCCAGGATGGTTGGTCCCCAGCAGAAGGACTTTCTTATTACATCTTCCCCTTCTTATTCCTATAACCAAAAAAAAAAAAAAAACTTATGCCATCGAGTTGATTCCAACTCATAACGACCCCCATTGGGTTTCCAAGGCTATAAATCTCTACAGAAGCAGACTGCCTTACCTTACTTCCACAGAGCAGCTGGTGGGTTCGAACCACCAACCTTTTGGTTAGCAGCTAAGTGCCTTAACCACTACACCACCAAAATAAACACACTCAGTGCCATTGAGTTGATTCAAATGCCTTAGGCACTGCACCACCAGAGCTCCTTTTCTTATTCCTATACTGACTCCTAATAGATATTTGGCAACACCTGGGAACTGGGTGGTGCAAATGGTTAAACACTCGACTGCTAACTAAAAGATTAGTAGTTCAAACCCATGCAGAGGTGCCTTGGAAGAAAAGCCTGGTGATTTGCTTCCAAAAGAGCACAGCCATGAAAACCTTATGGGGTGGAGTTTCTACTCTGCAACTCATGGAGTCACCAGGAGTCATAATTAACAGCACCTCATTTGGTTTTGGGAAAAAACTTTCAAAGGTCTAAGCTGGAAAGAACTTGGCAGATTATCTGGATCAGCCTCTCTTTGTACAGAGGAGGAAACTGAGGCTCAGAAAGAAACAGTGACTGCCAGAGTCACCCAGTGGTTGGAGGCAGCCCTAGCAGGAAAGCTCAGGGCTCCAGACTGTAAGCATGGGCTCTTTCAATTGGTTGCTGCCCCCCTCCGTAGGCTGGTCCTTTCTCATTATGCTTTGTGTCCTGTTGCTCTGTTGTGAGGTTTAAGAATGGGCAGGGAAGCAACCTGGATGGTGGCAACTACCATGTCCATGAGAATGGCAGTCTGGAAATTAAGATGATCCGCAAAGAGGACCAAGGCATCTATACCTGTGTTGCTACCAACATCCTGGGCAAAGCTGAAAACCAAGTCCGCCTGGAGGTCAAAGGTAAGGGACCAGGTTCAAAGGTGGGAGAGTGTGGAGTAGCGGAAGGATGCCATCTCCCCATAGTTATCCATGTGTGATCATATCCTGAAAACGCACCACCCCTAATGTTTAATACCAAGTAGGATTCTCTCTGTCCATCTGCATACCTGCCCAAGGCTTCCAACCGACCAGGGGCTGGTACATCAAGTCATTTTATAATCAGCCTGCTTCTGATGGGATTTGAAGGGAAATCTGCTATCCATACCAGCTCCCCATTGTCACCCAAGAAATTACAGCCTGTATTCTGGAGCCAGGCAGAAAGGATTTGGGATTGGGATCACCCACACCAGGACTGCCCTCCATTTGGATAACTGAATACTGTTTCTCCACCTTCCATGGTCAGGCCCAGGCCTCCAGGTTGTACATATCATGTGGGACCACGTGGGGGCAGTGGGCAGAGAATGAGTCAATGAAGGGTCCTTGGGCTTCCCCTCAGACCCCACCAGGATCTACCGGATGCCTGAGGACCAGGTGACCAAGAGGGGCAGTACGGTGCAGCTGGAATGTCGAGTGAAGCATGACCCCTCCCTGAAACTCACAGTCTCCTGGCTGAAGGACGACGAGCCACTCTATGTTGGAAACAGGTTTCCATTCCTCCTTTGCTCTCTCCCTGTGCTAGTTTGGTGACATTTTCTTTTCCTTCCCTATTGGTGACACTGTAAAACCCAGGGATAGGGAAGCTTTGTCATTTGTGTTACTGAGGAACAGCTGAGGAGAACAATGGCCCCAGTGACTCCTCCTCCCACCTCAGGGGAAATACTCTTCTTTCCCACCTCCTCCTCACCCTCTTTCTCATCATCTCCATTCTTCTCTCTCCTTCACCTCTTTTTTCTCCCTCTTCTTCCCTTTTTCCTACTCAGTTCTCTCTTCATTTCTTTCCCTTCCATTTGGGCCCCTCCCTTTCTCCTCCTGTCTTCCCCCCTTTCTTTCCCACAGCTGGGCCTTATCCTTGCAACCCTGCTTGCAGTTCTCCTCTTCTCCAGTAGAGAGCAGAGTTGGCTGGAGTCATCTCTCCCTGCATTTTGGCTTCTCAAAATTATTGTACATATTGGTGCTTCTCAACCCTTGTTGCCCCCAGAAATCACCTGGGAAGCTTTAAATATGTGCATGCCTGCCCCCTTTCCCCTGCTCCTCATTCTGACTTAATTGGTGGGGGAGGATGTAGTTTTTAAAAGTTCCCCCAAGTGTTTCTAATGTGTGGTCAGGGTTGAGAATCTCTGGTCCGAGTCTCCCTCCACACCCTCCACAGGCTCTCTGCTCTTTGCTGTACCCTCTTCCTCCTCAGGGGCAGGTTGGACAGAGGTAACAGCTGCTTGCAGAGATGTGCCCTGGAGTCAGGTGCAGATGTGCTCGGGTGATACTGACAGCTTTGCAGTCTCTTCCTGCTCTTTGATGCCTTCTGCCTTCTTTGAGGACAGTTCAGAAACACCTGGGGC
The DNA here is from genome assembly GCF_000298275.1 of Orycteropus afer afer. Classification (NCBI taxonomy): domain Eukaryota; kingdom Metazoa; phylum Chordata; class Mammalia; order Tubulidentata; family Orycteropodidae; genus Orycteropus; species Orycteropus afer. Next base: position 23,670,366 of record NW_006921600.1, on the reverse strand, counting down.
AAACCTGGCCTGGGCTTGGGTGCAGAGAACACACAAGCCCAAGCTAAAGACAGAGCTAGAAATACAAGAAGAGGGGGTTACCATACTGCCGTTTGAAGGAGCAGGAGAGTGGTTTCCTACTTCGGAAGGGATGCACAGTACAAGAAAGGCATAGAGACACACAGTGTGGCGTTCAAGGACGGTGAACCCAGTTCCGCATCACTTTAGTCCTGCCCACTTTCTTCCCCATTTCATTAAACACTGTAGGTGCTCAAGCTGACAGGGAAGACCTCAGCATCTCAGAGCATTAAGTGGTGTCTCATATCCTCTAGGGGGGTTCAGCCTGAGATGCGTCTTGCTTTTTGTGACTCATGATCCCCTTGTAGGGAGAAGCAAGGGCAGAGCCCAGCACTCCCCCGGCCTTTCAGTCTCTTCCCACTTGCCTCCCCCAACCCTGCCTCGGTGCTTTTGCAGGATGAAGAAAGAAGACGACTCCCTGACAATCTTTGGTGTGGCAGAGCGAGACCAGGGTAGCTACACATGTGTTGCCAGCACTGAGCTGGACCAAGACCTGGCTAAGGCCTACCTCACTGTGCTAGGTAACTGCCGCTGTTCCTATTGGAACTGACCACCCTCCCCTACCCCTCTCCAGCAGCCAGAAAAGCAGTGGGCCTGGATGGTTCCAAGGGCTATGCCTGTGGTCAACAGCCAATAAGGCATGGTGATCTCTTGCCCTTTGTCAATGGGCTGCCACTTTCAGAACAAGCTATGCAGAACGACTTACTTCCTGAGTTGAATAATGAATGCCTCCAAATCCTCAACTGAAAGGTGCCATGATAGAGAGAAAGTGGGAGGGGTTTCTTAGTGTGATCATTTTTACATCCTTTACAGCTAACTCGATACCACTAAGTCAATTAAAACACTTCCTAATTCAAACAAAACTGAGTTTGTGTTTGTCCTTCCAACAGCCTTTGCTAGCCTTACTCCCCCTCCCACCTGCCCCTGGTTTATGATGGGATTTCACAGTGTGCTATGAATTTTGCAGGATGATCCCCATCTCTTCCTGCCCTGGTGTCCGGGTCTGGTGGTAAATACTAAATCATCCCAAGCTGAGGGGAAAGTAGCCTTTCCTTCCAAGGAAGCAACTCCCCTGTTTTCTCCTCCTCCCTCTGTCCTCTCACTGGGTGTCCTGCTTCCATTGGTATTAGTGTTCTCAGTCCAGTTGCTATTATCCCTTCCACAGTGGAGAGGCACAGTTGCTGGGAATGGTAAACCCAAGGACAAAAGTAATGTTGGGATGGGAAGAAAACAGAGTCCAATACCAGTTGTGGCAAAAACCCAAGAAGGCGTCTATAACGGATGAGGGAGTCTCCATGGACGGGAGGGTGAAGCTGTGCCCAGAACACCTCCACCCAGGGGCAGCTGTTCAATCCTCAGCTGCCTGTTCCCATCCTTACAGAATACCTTTAACCCTGGATAACCTGCTAACCTGGATAACCTGTCTTACCTTTGCAGCTGATCAGGCCACTCCAACTAACCGTTTGGCTGCCCTACCCAAAGGTAATTCATACTAATCATGGACCCTGGTCCAGGCCCTGTCTATGTGTGTGAAAGGATAGAGTCTACAAGGAAGAAAGTGCTGTAGGAAAGGATGTGCTGTGTATAATTTCATGGCTGACACTTCCTCCCCCTGCCAAATTTGACCTTCTTTGGGTGTCCCAGGTTCACTCTCTGAGCCCATGTAATAGCTCTACTCTGGGTCCTGCTGTTTAGCAGGGAACATTGACTTGTCTTCAGTTGAGCTCTGAAGTCCTAGACTGCTGTTCCACCTGCATCTCTTACCTTTGCCCACACTCACCAGCCCTGGGGGTGGGCCTGTTCTCTTCCCCTAGCTTGGCCTCAGAAGTGTTTAAGATCCAGTCAGGAAAGCCCACTTTGAATTTTCAGTAGCCAGTCTTTTTTCAACTTCCCCACAGCTGTGACTGCACACTCATTTATAATCTATACTCACACATGCGCGAGCACACACAAACATGGACTCATGGGACTCACTTTCCAAGTCCTTCGAGTAACCAGCCAGAACTTGGAAATCACTGAATTGGGAGCCAAGATGGGAAAAATTCTTGCCTACCCTGACCAATCAGTGGCTGAATGGCTTTATCCCTAGACTAGGATGGCACTTGTACTTGCTAAAGAAATCCCAGTAAGACTGGAGGCCCAGAAAGGTGCTGCCTTACGCCTTTTTGGAAGTCACCTAGGATTCCTTTGACCTGCTGACTATCACTACACATCTAGACTAAGTCTCCATTTCCTTCCCCTGTGGGCGCTAAAAGAAGCAGGTTGCATGTCCATGCCAGGCTGGGCTCTGCCCTGCTTAGTCCCTCCCACCCTCTGGGAGGCCACTTTGGAGGTGCTCTCTTTCTTTGTCCCTACCCCCATCTCCCTGACCTGCCTGCCCTGCTCTGCACTCCAAACACCTTCCTGGGCTCCTGCACACAGCATAGAAGCCTCAGCACACAGCACAGAAGAAAATCATCATGAGAAAAATTTCACACATCCTCACCAGCCTTCCTAAATATTGTTACATGGATATAATGAAAGGGACAGCTTTTTCCAAATGTTGGTGCTAGAATAGCCACAGTGATGGAATGGGTTAGTCCTAATTCTTTCTAGGCCCTTTCATCCTTTGATATTTTGGGGGAGGGGTGGAATTTGTTCTTCCTTGGCCCCCTGAGGGAAGGGTGGTCCCTGTGCTGACCCTAAGCCTGTCAAGGACCTGCTTGCGTGGGACAGCGTCCAGGGCTGGGACCAGCTCTAACTCAGGAGTCCTGCGTGGTGTGTTCTCCCTCTGCTGCCAGGACGACCAGACCGACCCCGGGACCTGGAGCTTACCGACCTGGCTGAGAGGAGCGTGAGGTTGACCTGGATCCCGGGGGATGATAACAACAGTCCCATCACAGGTCAGCTCAGGGGCCCTGGGCTCCAAAGACAGAAAAGGGGGATATTAGCCTCAAAACATAAGGCCTTCCTCTGGTTTCCCACTTCTGCCTTACTTAATCAGTGGCCTGGGCAATTTGCAGAATGCATGGAGACCTCAGTTTCCCCCTCTGTGTCTTGGGAAGAACTCTGCCTGCACCTTCATCTCCCCAAGGGAGATTATTAAATAAACAAGCTGAGGAGGAAGATCACCCCTAACTCGACTCCTAAAACAGCTGTCTTCCTTGCCCATTCAGACTATGTTGTCCAGTTTGAAGAGGACCAGTTCCAACCAGGGGTCTGGCATGACCATTCCAAGTTTCCAGGTAGTGTCAACTCTGCTGTCCTCCAGCTGTCCCCATATGTCAACTATCAATTCCGGGTCATTGCCATCAATGAAGTCGGAAGCAGCCACCCCAGCCTCCCCTCTGAGCGCTACCGAACCAGTGGAGCACGTGAGTAGTTGAGGCTAACAGAGAAAGCTCTGGAACTAGGCACCCTGAGTTCACATTGAGTTCCCCTAGCTCCCAGCCACATGATTTGGGGCAAGTTACTTTCTCCAAGTCTTGTTTTCCTCACCTGTGGAGAAGATGGCTCCTATTCATGGGGCTGTTGTGCAGATTATATTTGAAAATGTGTATCAGGTACTTAGCCTGATGCCTGGTACATAGTCAGCACCCACTAAATTTTTGCTATCATTGTTATTAATATTATGAATAACTCTTAATTATCTGCTTTAAAGGAGAAAGGTATGGCAAAGATTTGCAACAGAAATATATATAATCTGGTGTTATATCAGATTCCCCTTCCTAACATATTTGGGTAATGTTTGGATTTTTGCACTCACACCAGCTCATAGAGGGTGGAGAAACTCTCAGTAGTTAATGACAGGATAAACCAGCCTGATATTAAACATATTTAGTGGCTCATCTGGGAAGGAGCTAATCCAAGTTAAATTAGCTGTATTGACCCCCCACAATATGAAAGCCTTTTAATAAATGCTATCTGGTAAGAGATTAAAATTCAAAAGAAGTTAGTCCTGCTTTGGGGGGTTTAATCTTAAGACAGGAGGCCCACCATGCACATGATAAAAGACAAAACAATTCAGTTACCTATAAGATTGTTGTTAGATGCCATCGAGTTAATTCTGACTCAGAATAATATCACATGACAGAATAGAACTGCTCCACAGGGTTTTCTAGACTGTAATCTTTACAGGAGCAGATCACCAAGTCTTTCTCCTGTGGAGCCACTGGGTGAGTTCAAACCGCCAACCTTAACCATTGTGCCACTAGGGCTCCTTACATATAGAGTGAGTACATAGATGCTGAGAAAAGACAGAGTGCAGAAGGGATCAGTTGGTGGAGAGGAGGTAGGTTGCTTACCATGCCCCTGGTAAGGCACAAATTGGACTTGAACTGTTGTGTCCATTATTGGGTTCCAGCCCCTGAGTCCAATCCCGCAGACGTGAAGGGAGAGGGAACCAGGAAGAACAACATGGAGATCACATGGACGGTAAGAGTCCCTCCCTGTCCTGCACCTTTGTGGCCCCTGTGCATTAGGCGATGTATACCTGGGGTTCCTTTCCCTTTATTCCCCTGAGGCCCTAAGACCACATTGTGGTTCAGGCTATCTGGTTGGTTTTGGTGGCGACTCATTTTCAAGAAACCTTGCTCTTCTCTGAGATAAGCATCCAGAAACCAGTCAAGAGAAAAGTCTAAGAGCCAGAGAGAAAACAGAGCAGGGGTGACCAGGGAACATAGACTGCCAGTCTGATGACAGTCATGGAGAATACTAGCAAAATAAATGGACTTCTTTTGCAGAAATGAGCTAGATGATTCAAAAGACTTCCTCCAGGCCAGGATTGCAAAATCCCATCTTCATCTTGGCTCACTGGCCCCATCATCCAAAGCAAAATTAGGGTATGTGATTGTATTAGTTTTCTAGGGCTGCTGGAACAAGTCCCACAAACTGGGTGGCTTCAAGTCTGAGAGAGGCAGTTCAGCCACTGAAATACAAGCATTTCTAAGGCACTAACATGGGTTATAAGACAAAGAGATACAACAGTGAGATCATGGTGTCCCAGTGGCTGAGGTCCTGGTCTCGCAGCAGCCATGGCCAGAGCAAAGTAACAGCAATTGGGCTAAACCCAGGCCAGAATACTTGGACCTTATCTTCATGAGCTCCACAGCGTTGGTTTTTGGATTATGCTCTGTGTTGAAGGCTTCCAGAGAACTGATTCCTGGACTGGACCCTCAGGGAGTAGAGTAAAAACAGAATTACCCTACTCTTGTGTAGAGAATTATGACCTGTTGGAAAAGGCAGGACAGATATGTGGATTTAGTAGACTGAGATCAGTTATTAATATTTGAGTTCATCAGCAGGAGATATGCTGTCGCTGAACTTAAACTCATCCCTTTCTGATGTTAGAGAATAGACTGGGCCATCTACTTCCATAGTGGTACTGCCTCAGAAACCCAAGGAGAGGTTGCTATGCGTCGGGACCAACTCGACAGCATTGAGTTTAGTTTTGAATTTTGTTTTGTTTTGTTTTATTTTGGCACCTGTCATAGGAAAGAGCCCTATTGAAAATATAGCTTTCAATTCCCATGCACCTGCAAATGTAGGTGACTATGGGTGTCAAAGTGGCTGGATCTTGGTTGAAACATTTTTCACAAAGAAGCTACATGCAGAGAAAATCAGAAATTGGTCCTGCTTGCCTAAAATGCTGCTGAGTTAATTGGACTCAGAGCTTTTGGGCATCTCAGCAGGAAAGGGATTCCTGCTCTCCCCACTCTTGCAAGGGGGCTAGCCAAGGTTAGGTGGATCTGGGAAGGGTATCTAGCCCAGAAAGAGAGGGCAAGCTGTGGGTGGATCTGAGATCCTCTGTCCATACCCTCTCCATCCTTCTGTCCGTCTCTCCCCACTCAGCCCATGAATGCCACCTCTGCCTTTGGCCCCAACCTGCGCTACATCGTCAAGTGGCGGCGGAGAGAGACTCGCGACACCTGGAACAACGTCACAGTGTGGGGCTCCCGCTATGTGGTGGGGCAGACCCCTGTCTACGTGCCCTATGAGATCCGAGTCCAGGCTGAAAATGACTTTGGGAAAGGCCCGGAGCCAGACACTGTCATCGGTTACTCAGGAGAAGATTGTGAGTACCCTCCACCTTCCTGCCTGGGACCTTCACATCTGGGCCGTGCAAGGCCAGTCTCACAGGCCAGGAACCTGAGGGTTAGGTCATAGGATTTCCACAAACATCCTACAACGACAATCAGTTCCTAGGAAAGTGACGTCCCCTACAAAACTTGGAGCAAACAGGCATCAGATGATGTCAGGAACAGAACTATTATCATCCAATCCCTAGTTAGAATTACTAAATGTCACTACTGGAAAGATCATTAGAAACCACCTAGTCCTATACTCTCAATTTATAGATGTCAAAACTGAGACCCTGAAAGGGAAAATCCTTGCCCAATATTATATAATAGTACATATCAGGCTTGGAAGTAGAACCCAGGTCTACTGATCCCCAGGCAAGCTACCTTACTGCCAAGCAGTGTTAGTGCCAAGAAAAGACCATAGGATTATCTGTTGTGAAGAACCATAATTAGACAATTGCACAGGAAGCAGGGCCACAGTCCAAGCCCCTTCCCTCTGGCTCACTAAAGGAAGCCTCAAGGAATATAGAAGGTCTACAGAGGACTAGATAGGAACAATGTCCAGTCTCCAGACCAGCCACCTGCCCATGTTCCCAATGCTTCTGTAAGCCCTTGGAATTGTTGATAAAAAGAGAAGTTCTTTGGAAGCTGGCACTGGGTAAATCAACAAGATTCTGAACATGCGTGTAGAAGTATATGCCTGGCTTCCAGACGGTGGCCTGTCTGCCTCCAACATATCAATCCAGGAGGCTGCTCAGCAAAGCAGGGGCATCAGAGTCCCCTCCTGTCTCAGGGTAACCCATGTCCTGTTGGGCCTGGTCTGATCTAAGAAGAGATCATGTAGGTGAAATAGGGTGACCAGAAGGAAGGGAGGAAGGAGAGTCTTGGGGAAGAGCAGAGTCAGAGAGGGCAGTGCTGGCATCATAGGTAACGAGAGTGGCATTCATAACAATGAGACAGTAGAAGAGAGGGTTGGACTGTGTGGTCCCATTTCCTGGAGGTGATGTATGGACTGGACCCCCGTGGGAGCACAAGTGGTAAACAGGCCCTTCTGCCTGTCCCATTTCTAACCTCCACATTGGCAGACACTTGCAGACAGGAGGCCTATAAGATCACTCTGGATGGTAAGTGTGGGAAGGGCAGCATCTGGCCGTGGACTTCATGGGCTGTCCCAAAGTTCCCATGGCACCCATCCACCCCTGTAGCTGTGTTCTGGTGGATTAGAGGGAACAAGGCAGAACCACTTTAGTAGCTGAGAGGGAGAAGAAGGGCAAGAATCAGTCCTGGAGGAGGGAATAGACCTCCCTTCCCAGGTTGTCATAGGATCAGAATCCCTTCCTGAGCCTAGATGAGAGCTTCCTCAGACCATGGGTAATGTGACAAGGGAAATTGAGCAGGACCCTGGTAGGAAATAGGTGGCACACTCAAAAGGGACTATTTGTAATATATGGGCAAGGTTAGAGGGAAAAAGCAAGGTTTGGGGAAACACCTTGAGGGCTAGCAACAGTAGGAAGCCAGTACCCACCACCTGAGCCTTGAAGGGGCAAGGGACAAATGAATCACCAGAACCAAAAAGAGGGTTACCCACAGGAACATGGCCTTGCATAGAAAAGTGCAATGCTGTCAACTTGCAGCCCAGCAACCACGGATTAACTCAGGTCCTGTGACCTCAGAGGACCTCAAGAGTTGGCTGATGAACAAACAGGGGGTCTGTCTCTTCTTGGGGGATGAATTTGGTAAGTAGGTAGAGGAATGCAAGATGATGTACACACTTGAGTAAGAAAATACTTACCCATCCTCACTGTCCTCCCACTCTTGGATCTCCTGTTGATGCCTCTTATTGGCCAAATCCATCCAGAAGCCTGAGAACAAGGGAGCACAGCTGATATTGTTCAGACACGGCAGCCTCCCTATACCTGAAACATGGGGAGGAATGGAATGGAAGGGCAAACAGAGACTGTCCATCACATGAGAGTAGCAAATAATTTCCCCAAATGTGTAGGCAGAATCCCTCCCACCTGGATTGCCACCCTGTTGCCCTGAGTCTTCCCATGCTCCTTCAGGCACAGTCTGAGGGTGGTAACATAGCCTCTGCCCTTATGCAGCCTAGTGTACAGAGTAGATGAGGGATAGTCCAGCAAAGAACAATTTAGAAGGGACCCTAGAGTCCAGGGCCAGCCCTCCCTACATAACCAGCTCTCTGTCCCCACACATTGCAGATCCCAGGGCTGCACCCACTGATGTTAAAATCCGCGTCCTGAACAGCACAGCCATCAGCCTTCAATGGAACCGAGTCTACTCCGACACGGTCCAAGGCCAGCTCAGAGAGTACCGAGTGAGGAAGCCAGCTCCCAACCCACCTAATCACCCAGCTCACTAACCGGGGCAGGGGCCAGCAGATGTGGGGCATAAGATATTTGGAAGTGGTGCTAGCGATATTTATTGAATCCAGAGTTGCTCAAGAAGATGATGTCTGGGGTTAACTTTTCAAAAAATGTACCCAGATGATTCCTGCAACAAATATGCTGATTCTCTTAGCTCAGCAGAAAGTAATGTGAAGGGCAGTGGGTTTGGGTTGACATCGCATAGCACAGTGATACATGTGTGAGTGGACACATGTGTATCTTTGGAAGCAGTGTTGAACCACTGAGCTACACCGTCCCCTCTCCTAATGGTCCTGCTTGCCTGACCCAGTTCTGGTTTTCTAAAATTCCAACTAACAGGCAAAACCACTAAAAGGATGTAGTCATCTTCCCTGTTGTCGCAGCCAACTCTGGATTATCCAATACATGGGTTATCTAGGCCTTGGACTTCTGGTCTTCCCCGCCTGGGAGCAGTTTCTGTTCAGTAATCCCTCCTCTTGGAAAGGAGACCTGAGGTGGGAGGAAGGAAGAGAAACTGTAAGGTATACAGGCTCTTCACCCTTATGGAATGAGTAGCTCTATTTAAAAATTGGATGAGGGAGGCTGCAACCATGGATTAACTCAGGTCCTGTGACCTCAGAGGACCTCAAGAGTTGGCTGATGAACAAACAGGGGGTCTGTCTCTTCTTGAGGAATGAATTTGGTAAGTAGGTAGAGGAATGCAAGATGATGTACACACTTGAGTGAGCCCTTTCCCAACAGTTGAGTGTTAATTTGTTACATTGGCCCTAACCTATTTGCCTGGAGATTTTTCTGGCTAAAGCTTCCATCTGGTTCCCTTCTTAAGGCTGAACTTACTCCTTTCCTTGCCATTGGTGGCCTGCCCATTCCTTTCCTACTATGGACAGCCTGACATGTGGCTCCTTACCCACTGGTAATCAGAGCTTATGTTACAAACTCTTTCTACTGTGCCCTGTGACACTCCTACCTTCCATAGGCCATTCTCTCCCGTCCAAGCTCTTGCCACCAGGCAGCCTAGCATCCCACTGATTTGGGCATATCACTGTCATTGGACATCTTATTCCTAAAGATCTTCAAAGAATATTAAAGGAAGCCCTTGACTTCAAAGGATTAAATCAGCCCTTTCTTTTATTCAGACTTCTGAGAATAACCTGCTACTTTTTAACTCCCATCTGTTGTGAATCTTAACCATACTAATCCAACTTGAGACGATGCAGTCTTTGAGCACAGAGCAGAGCTTTCCACGCCTGGACCCTTGGCTCACGTCTGTGATCTGTTACCGACTGACTCCCTGAGCAACCTGTTACCCAGCATGGGAATAAGTCCCATCATAGAGCAGCTGAGATGTAATTTTGGCCAACTTGCCCATTCCTCAGAGAGGTGACATAGCTCAGAAAATGATTGGAACCAAAAATTCTACTTCTTGTTTGACATAAATTCATACTCACCAGTGACTAATGAATGGAGACTATAAAGCTGCTTCCCCAGTCATTTGGGACTTGGAGCCTGTAGCAAGCAAAGGGAAGACCGGTCACTACCACCACCACTAACAACTAACCCAGCTCTGCCTGACCAACCCCTCACCAGCCTGCCTCTGTCCTGAAGGCCTACTACTGGAGGGAGAGCAGCTTGCTGAAGAACCTATGGGTATCTCAGAAGAGACAGCAAGCCAGCTTCCCTGGTGACCGCCCCCGTGGTGTGGTGGGCCGCCTCTTCCCCTACAGTAACTACAAGCTGGAAATGGTTGTGGTCAATGGGAGAGGTGATGGGCCTCGCAGTGAAACCAAGGAGTTTACTACTCCAGAAGGAGGTAGGTCTGCCCTGTGACTCTCCAGGGTGGGGCAGGATGAGGGGAGGCACATATCCATGGGCCTGGAGCACTTGGCATGGACCGTGCAAATGGACCTCTGTATGATCTCAAGGAGCCGGTGACCTACAAGCTGAGCAGCTCCTGCCTTCTCACAGAGCAATTCATCGCCAAGGTGACCTGCCCTGACAGGAGGTTGTATCTCAAGAGAAATCCTGTGCAGTCTGCTGACATAATTCCCAGCAGGCTATGCAAACTGGTCCCCAAGGGCACTGCAAGACCATTGGTTGCCCCACCACCTCCTGAGACTGAAGGTTGCATGGTTCATCCTGACCACCAGAGGTGTCTGATTTGTTTCTCGGCACCTAAGACCATCAGAGCCCATGGGTGAGGCAAACAGTTAACACATTCAGCTGCTAACCAAAAGGATGGAGGTTCTAGTCCACCCAGAGACACCTTGGGAAAAAGGCCTGGTGATCGACTTCTGGAAAACCAGCCCTTGAAAACCCTGTGGAAAACAGTTCTACTCTGAGGTACAGGGGTCGTTATGAGTTGCAGTCAACTTGACAGCAACTAGTTTTAAGACCATCTTTAAGAGCTTGTTCACCACTGTTACCAAGAAGCTTTCCTTGTGATAGCTTCATACTAGATTGCCTAGATATAGCCCCTGCCTTCTGCAGGTTTATGGTCCAACCTGGTGCTCGGGTGCAGTCACCCATTCCAGGCCTATCCATTTGTTCTTGCCAATCCTCTTATCAGCTTTAATTTGCTTGCCCTCTTCTGTTTTCTCCTCTCTTCCTGCTTGACTGTTGTCTTCCCCCCATTTTTCTTCTCTTTTCTACTCTAATTTGTTCCTCCCTCTTGTTTTCTTCATTTCTGTCTTTTCCTCCTCTTTGTGTTGGTTTTCATGATCAGTGTCTCCAATCATTCCTGCTCCTCCCATCCTTTACCTTTGTTCCTTCTTGGGTTTCTTTCTCCTCACCCCGAACCCAACAATCTCAGCTCAGAAGCCTGGGACTGCTGCTTGGACCCAGTGGTGAGAGTCCTTGTCTGAGGACTGGAAACTACCTACCTCAATATGAAATAGCCATCATTGGTTCCCTGCCAGGAAATAGCTCTGCCCAACTACGAGACATCTGGAGGTTCAGAGCCTAGCGTGTCAAATCAATGAATTGCTAAAGGAAAACTTGATTTACGTTTTCTCCATTTACACAACCGCGTCCAAGCCATTCTTGTCCTCAAACCTTGGGGGGAGGGCAGGATAACAAGCTGGATGGGGCAAGGGGTTCTGGTTTAGCAGCTCTCCAACACGGGTTTGCCTTCATACTTGTGCTTTGTTTTTCGTGTTTTCCTCATCCCCTCTGCTCCCTCTTCTCATCCCCCCTGCTCTCTCCTCCTTCCCCAAGTACCCAGTGCCCCTAGGCGTTTCAGAGTCCGGCAGCCCAACCTGGAGACAATCAACCTGGAATGGGATCACCCGGAACACCCCAATGGGATCTTGATTGGATATACACTCAAATATGTGGCCTGTACGTCCTGCCATTCTCTTTCTTGGGATAATCTGGAAATCAGAAACCCCATTCTTACTGCTTTTCCTGAGAGATCGAGATAGAGAGTCCATGAGTGCAGGGAGTATTACATGAGGGGTGGAGAGGGCAACGTGGAAGTTCCCTCATGGAGTTGGGGAAAGGGCCAGGCAGATGAGACCCAATTTCCTTACACAACTCTGCCTGCAGTAAACTTCTAATCTGATGGGTGAGACAAAGGGAACTTCTGGTCAAATGAGAGTGAGAACCCTGCCCCTCCAGGGATCTTAAGTCTCCAACAGCTGGTGGAGCTTCCATCCAGTGGGGTAGACAGAACATGTGCAGGAGCTCATGTGACAATCAGAAGACACCTTAAAGTCTCGTATATGATAAGGCAGTGACTCAGTCAGGAGCCTGGCTAAGGAAAACATCAGTTACCTCATGGGAGCTGCTTCACCAGCCTGGAACAAGAGTGTTAGCACATTTGAAAAACTTTATTTTCTAATGTAGGTGATGTACCTCCTTGGGAAGTTCAAAGGGCCCAGTGTGGTGGTGTTAACATTTTAATAGCCAACCATCAACCTTGTGCTTGTATGCTGTTCTGAAAAGATCTCTAAACTTGGCCCCTTTGAGGTGTATTGAATAGCCCCATTTAAAAAGGAGGAATTAACTATCAAAAAGTCTAGTGGTTTTTCCCTAGTTCTGTTTGAAAGGAAGAAAGGAACTCAAGAGTTTTGTCCTTGTTGAAAAGGCTTGGGGACTATAACCGAATCTCTCCAAATCAGCCACATAACTTTGCAGTGAACAAGAGATAATGAGATCTGTGGAAACATATTAATCCTGCTGTGTAATCAAAGAGCACTGCCTCTGAACCCCAATTTGCCATCCCTCAGGTCTGTAAGATCTTTCCAGCAAAGTCGGGGAAAGCTTTAACTCTTTTCATCTGTAAATCCCATACCCCATCCTGGTAAATGTCTCTAAAGTTCATTCCACTTACCATCTCTCCCCAGTTAATGGAACCAAAGTAGGAAAGCAGATAGTGGAAAACTTCTCTCCCAATCAGACCAAGTTCACGGTGCAGCGAGCAGACCCCGTGTCACGCTACCGCTTCACCCTCAGTGCCAGAACGCAGGTGGGCAGTGGGGAAACAGTCACAGAGGAGTCACCAGCACCCCCGAATGAAGGTAGGTACATCCTTGCAGCCTATGGGAAAAGGTCCTGCTAATTTAAATCCTTAGGGAAACACTGAAAACTGTGCCTGGCTTTCTGGCCTCCCAGCCTCCAATGGAGAGAAAATGAGGCTACAAGTCCTCAATAGGCAGGAAGCCATCTTCGTCTCCTGGGAGGTAGGTGCTGGCCTTAGATCTGGAAACTGACATCTTAGACTGTTGGCATCAGACCTGGGTCCCCACTTTGCCTTGACTTGCACAGTTATTTAACATCTATGATCCTCCCTTCTGTTCTAAGGAGCAACGTGAATCCGTAACTGGGATGAGGGAAAGCATTTTGGAAGCAAATATGGAAATGGACTCCAAAGAATAGTGGAAATGTTCACCCATTGAGGGAGGCAAGAATATTACTGAGAGTGCCCCATGGAGGACACTTCTTTTCCCAAGGGGACATGGAGCCAAGGAGGCAGGAGAGACTGCCATGATAGAAGCCACGTGCTGGGATCATGTGTAAAGCAGACACTGTAGTCCCTCCCTGCAGCCTGAATTGATTGATTTTTCAAGCTATGGAGAGGAGTGAGAAGTTGGGAAATAGTCCTTTGCCCATCCAGCTTCACTAAGAACAGATGAGTCCATCCCCTGGGTCCTGGCATCTTCTAGCAGCATAGAAGCCCCCACTGGAGCATCAACTGCCTAAAAATCCCACCAGAGGGAGCTCTAAGTTCACTTACACTTCGGCAGGCTTCATTCCTGATCAGGCCTCCTGGGTACTTCTCGGGGATGTGAGACTATAGAAGCCCTATGGAGCAGATTCCCGTGTGAAAAGGGAGAGGGACCCCTCTGCCTCTCCAGAGGTATACTGATCTATTTAACAACCATTTTTTGGATACCTACAATGTGAGGTACCAAGCACCGTGCCATAATCAAGGGGTACAAAGGTAGTAAGAAATTCACACACAGTGCAGAAGGGGAAACATTTGCAAAAATACCTCATTGAAGTTCAAGGTGAGAAATGTTATATCCAGATGAGGAGTGTGTAGTGGCTGTGCAGAGGAGGTGGGATGAATTCTGTGAGGGAAGACTTCAAAGAGGAGGTGACATGAGGAGGGACCCTCAAGGGTGACAAGTTATCATGTCCAGTGCTTTCTCCAGAAGGTCAGGTCCTGTGCCTGATCCTGGCTCATATGGGCCTCCTGAGAGTCACCACTCCCACCCTGCCAACCCAGGAGAGCATCAGTGCTTCCTTCACTGGGGTTGTCAGTCTGGTTGCCTCTGCTGCCTTACCCCAGGCTCTCAATTCAGCTTCATAATCAGCCCTGTATCACTCCCCAGCCCCACTCACCCCCCTTGCCACCCAACAGGCCATCAGTGAGGCTGGGGGAAGAAAGAGGAAATGGATGGGAGTTGGTGATAGGCTGACAGTCCTTTCTGCACCCCTCTCTGGTCTTATAAACCCAGGAATGAGTCATATATAAGCTCCCCCTTCTGATGTGCCTGATGCATACCTATTACCAAAGAGCCAGCCAGGCAGGGATGATGCATTTTCGTGATTACTAAATTCTATAAGGGAATATGCAGAGAAAACCTCTGCAACCTCTTCTTCATCTCCACTCCAGTATAGAAAATCAGATAAACAAAGCCCCATTGACCAGCATCAGTGACCACCACAGAAAATGTTCTGAAGCCTCAGGGGGAAAGAACAAAGAGTGGCGTTCTTCTCAACTTAGTGATTTGCAGCAAATTCAGGAATTTCTTCTAGGACTCTGAGTCTATAGTTGGTTTCTTATTTCACAAAGCACAGCTGGTGGGAAAAAAATAGGGCAGCAGCAGACCAGGACTGGGGCTTCAGGGCTCCATTTTATCAGAGTTCCTTGACCTTCTAAGCCTAAGATGATGGTGGGAGGGTCTCACTGAATATACTCCTCCTCCCCTGCACACCCCAACACTGTTCAGTGTCTTCCCCCTGAAGATGCTAGAATCTCCTTTTGACTGGGATTGGTGCCCTCCTGCCTCAAGGGCATTATGCTCTCAATTTCTGGCACCATAAAAGGTTATCCAGCCTGCTTCACAGAAGTCACACTGCCCAGCCAGGGCAGGACACACCCTTGGGGGAAGTGCTGGAACATAGCACTCTGGGTGGACTGTCACCACATCACCTCTTCAATGACTAGACCCTGAATAGAGGTACAGCAGAATATATTAGAAAGAAGAGTCTCCAAGAACCAGGGGCAAAGGTTTCTGCTGGAACATGCTAGACTCCAGTCGAGTTTAACATAATTCCTGAACAGTTTCCATCCTCAAGGCAGGAGGCCCGCACCTGGCCACACCCTCTGGGCCAGGTTTAAATCAGAACCTTCCCTGATTGCGTGTCCTGTGGTTTCACCTATGCCTCTGTTTTCTCCTCTCTTATCTTTTTCCCTCTCTCTGGCCATCTTGGGTGCTGTGTTCTGAAGCTACTCCAACCGCAGGTACTGTACCAGCAGCAGAGGTAATGGGCATGGCATGGGGCAATGCAGGTGGAGGCCAACCCAGCCAGGGTGGAGCAGGAGGGAGAGGCTCAAGATAAAAGCATGCTCCAGGCTCACTCTTTCAGCGGTTGGGAGGCCAGGCTACCAAGGAGGATGTGTGTGGAGGATGGAGCTACAGAAGATCAAAAACATTCTCCGTTTCACTTATCATTTGCCCTCACATCCTACTAAGAAGGAGGTTGACTAAGAAGGCATCTCCTGCTCCCAAACACACACAGGCTCCAGACCTCTCTGGAGCTGCAGTTTTCTCTAAAGCTAGGGCATTAGCCTGAGCCCCTGGGCCCTTGCCTAGGATTGTCAGCTCCGGGTGGTAAAGGCATTGAAAGAGTATTCACAGCCTCTGGGCCACCAGCTATGCCCCCTAGAAGGACTGCTGCACCAGGAGTGGGGGCCCCATCTCCTGGTCAGGCTGCCACCCCTGAAAAGGTGACCTGCAGTTAAGTACACTGTGCATGCTGGCCTTGCATGCTGCATGGGAGCCCGGCACCACCTCTGCTGTCTGCGGTGGGCTCTGGGTCTGTGAGACCCAGCAAGCATGTCCTTGGACAGAGGTTCCAGGACCTGGAGTCTCAGTGGACCCCTCACCCCTCAGCAACCCAGCCCAACTCTTTAGTGTTAAGAACAGTCTCCACTCTAGGGGTCTGGGGTAGGGGGCAGTGTAGAGCTACAGCTGAAATGAGGACTTGGACCGGCAGGTCCTGGCATATGAGATGACCTGCTAACCAAGTTCCTCCTCTCTGGTCCTCGTGCAGTGCATTTGAGGAACATTAAAGGGCTCTTTACTATGGAAGCCTATCCTCAAACTGGAGAAACTAGGCAGGGGATTCCAAGAGACCCTGCCCTCCTCTTGAGCTCTGTCTGAACCTGAGTCTCATCAGGAGGAAAATGGAAACTGGGCTCACCCTGGCAGAGCAAATGCTGTGGGGCAAGGACTCACCAGAGCCTCCTTCACCCCCAGGTTCCTAGGACACCAGAACCAGGCAAGGGCCCTGAGTTTTATGAAGAGGCTGCTCCCTTGCCTAATTTGGTTCCCTCCCACCTTCACTGATGTACCTCCCCACCATTTTAGGTTGATTGTCTTTCTTTTGCACATTCTGCTTCCTTCAGTTTGTATATTCTTTTGCCAGTCAGCCGTGTGGGTGGTGAGCTGCGATCACCCTTACCTCCCCCAGTCCTCTCCACCACCTGAAAACCCAGGCTGGTCAGGGTCCAAGGCCTCCACTCAGGGTTTCAACAGCCCTGCTAGGATGTGAGGCAAGAGGTTGTCTTGGACCTGGGCCCCTTACCATGTCCCACTCTGAGTGTTTCCCTGACTTCCTGGTTAGGGTTTCATAACAGTCCATTCTGTAGCTGTTCTGGCATGTACTCAGCGTAGCCTAAGGCTTAGGAGGTGAAAAGCAGGGAGGACGTTACGGGAATCAGCTAGAAGCTCACTGGTAAAGCAGCTCCCGGTCCACCACCCCTTTCTGGCACCCTGGAACCCAAGGCAGGTGGGTCTGCAGCAGGGAGTCTGCCTTGCTCAGTGGGCATCTGGGCCTGTCTGTGCTGCCCTTCTTATGAGTGACAATTGAGAAAGGATAAGAAGTACAATTCCAAAACCCCATTTCTGACCTCCCATTTTAAAAAGACCCAGACTCATCTTGTTATGCAGAATGAGCTAAGGGTCTGTGTCCATCAATCAAATGTATTTCCTAGGCACCAGCTTCCACTTGACATGGTGGTAGAGGCATACGACATGTTTTTATGAAGGAGATATGCTGATGACATCAGCTGTTTTCAGCTTTAAATGTGTAAAGACCTTCTGCACAGTCTGCAGGTGCCAAGCCATGGAGCTCAGTCACTAACTCTTTGACATGGGCCTGGAGTCCCATGCACTGTTCCCTTCCCCCTCATCCTCTGCAAACCTAGGCAGGTTTCTCCCAAAACTGATCTGTTCATGTCTCACCCGATGAAGATAATCCCTCCCATCCATCCATATCTGCCATCTCTTAGGACAGCTACCCATCTGTTCCTACAATCTGTGGTTTGGCCAGGGTAGTCCATATGCCATGTGGACACTTTTGGACTGAACCTTCCATCTTGGAATGTCTTGGAGCTGCTGTCCTTGTCTTTGACTCAGTAATGTCATTCTTTGCAATAACCTGCCAGTTCAGCGAATATTTGGTGGGCCTTGCACCATGGCAGGTTCTGAAAGATTAGAAAGAGCCATCTCATGCTATGGGTGGAGGAAGAATTGTCATCTCTTGTTTCAGTTTTCTCCATCTTCTATTTGGTGGTCCCTGAAGGCCTGATAAGAGTTCTGGTGGCAGAGTGGTTAAAGCATTCAACTCCTAACCAAAAGGTCAGTGGTTCAAACACACCAAACATTCTGTAGGAGAAAGATGAAGCAATCTGCATCCATAAAGATTTACAGCATTGGAAACACTATGGGGCAGTTCTGCTCTGTCCTAAAGGGTTGCTATGAGTTGGAATCAACTCAATGGCAATGGGGGGGGAAGGCCTGGTGGGGAACCCTTGGTCATGGCTGAGGTGCCTTCCAGTGTGCATTATGTTGCCCCTGCCTTCTGGATCCAGCCCACCCTGAATACCCCTTAGGCAATGGAGAGTCCCTGCTCCTTCTCTTAGTTGCCTGGCTGGCAGCTTCCACTGAGCCCTGACTAGTTGTACTCCCTACCTGTTCCTGTTGTGGCTAGAGATGACATCTTAGTCCATAATGTATCTGCCTCACCTGTAGTCCACTCTGCTTATAAGCCCCATTTCTGGACCTTATTCTTCTTCCATCCTCTATGCCACCCTGCCCAATGGGTTGAAATAATCTGAATCTACTTTTATCTGAGCAGTAGAGAAAGTCTTCCCCATGGTAAACTTGTCTTCTCTTTCCCATCTATGACACCTCACTCAACCTGGCCCTCTACCTCTTCCCTCAGAGTCTTTTCTTCTTACCTCTTACCTCCCTGTCTCTCTGGCAGCCTTGTCCAGCCTTAGGGTGAGAGACACGCTAATGGAGTGGGCCAGATAGAACAGTGGCTTGCCAGCTGTGATTGTAGCTCCAGCAGCAGGCATCACCAGGGGAGGGTGTCTGGGAGGTAACTGCTTTCCTCTCACTCAACTCTAGTTCCCTCTCACTAATACTCTGAAGCATTTCCAGACAGAAATGCAACTAGATAGCCATTGTCAAAGAGAAAAGTGTCCTTCATGTCACACTTGGCAGAAGTTACTGTCAGAGAGAAAGGACAAGACCATCAGAGTCTTTCTCAAAGTCATTTTTTGTTCTTGTCTCTGGCCACCAGAGCCAAGTAAAAAGCACGCTCTAACCAAGCCTCCCTCAACAGCTCTGCTTCTCGGGCTACTCACTGGGAGGCTGTGGAAAGCGTGTGTGAGCTTGAGGCTGTGGCCTTGTGCTAGGGTATTGGGGTGTGAGTGTACATATACGTCTACTTGTATGAGCACCAAAGGGCCATGTGAAAGTGTGCCTCACTTTGTGGAATATTGGTTTTGATTCAGAGGGCCTGAGAAGTACAACAGCAAGCTGAACACATAGGACAGAGAGCCCAGGTCCTTGCACTGCACCCTGTGGGACGATTTCAGTTCAAAGGAAATATTTCCTGATAATGCCTTTTAGATAATGCCACGGAAGAGCCAAGGGGTCCTGCGAATGTTTCATTTGCCAGAAATTATTAGGAAATACATTATTGATGAGGAACTAAATCAAAGCAGTTCTGCCTAGACAGACAAAATGACCTCTCACAGTTCCTTCCAGCAAGACAAGTCTATGTGTGTCCATGGCTACAGGAGCCAAGGGCTAGGCCTGGGAAAGAGCAGACCTTTCCCTTGTAGGTCTCTCAGTCTTTTCTCTCTGTGTGTGCACACATGTTTGCATCTTGTTGGTTAAGTGAATCCCCTCATGCTAAATATCTATAACACTGAGTTTATATCCTAGGCCTGGAGCCACGTTAGACTGAATATATCCTTGATTAAAGAATAAGGGAGGGAGAATTATCTCCACCCTCAACTCCTACACACCTTCCTGATACCTGTGAATTGGCTGGGGATTGAGAAATATAGTGCTGTCATTGGCTTTGAACTTGCCCAAGAATCTCTGGAATGTAAGGGGCATAGTCAGCTGCCCAGTGTGACTTCTGTGGTCAGCACCCTCAGGACCCAATAACACCTCTGATCTTACAAATAGGAAGTCAGCTGGAACATTATCTCCTTCTCTATGAGGGACTTGTAATATGGAGGCTCAGGGGAATGAAAAGGCTTTTGTTGGTCAGGCTCTGGTCAGGAAGGCTTAGGAGCTCTTAATTATCCCTGAGAAAAGCTCTCTGGTAGTTCTCTCTCTGATGTCCCTTCCTGTTCTTGCTCCATTGTGGAGGGTTGGGGATATTATTTTCCTAAACTCCTAGAAATTTGAGGCAGGGTGGGATGTCCCTATTCTTTGAAAACTAGAATTACCTACTTATGTCTTATGGTCCCTGCCTCCTGCCCCATTAGCATCAACATTAGAAAGTGGACTCTAGTGAGATCACAGGAGATGGAGTACAAAGGAGAGGTCTCTCTCACTCTCTCTCGCGTGCGCACTCTCCCGCTCTGATCTGCCCACATCATTCTTTTCACAGCCATAGCTTTTGTTAAGTATTGGAATTGGAATTGGAAAATAAGGATAGGGTGACCCTTTTTAGCTTCCACGACCCCTCTATAGAAGGCAAGAGGGCCTATGGCAAAGTTGTCATAACAAAAAAACATAAACTCACAGCTGTCCAGTCAGATCTGACTCATAGTGACCCCTTCCTGGGTTTCCGAGGCAGTATCACTATGGAAATAGATTGCCCAACCTTCCTTCCTAGTAGTGGCTAGGGGGTTTGAACCACCAGCCTTCTGGTTAGCAGTCAAAAGCCTTAGGCACTATGCCACCAGAGCTCCCAAAGTTGTCATATATATAGCCATAGTTACCCAAGTCTGACCAATATCAAAGAGTAGCTTTGAATGGAAGATGGGGAACATGAGAGAGCTAGTGTGTTGAGCTGAACCAAATGAGGATTTATGCAGAAAAGAAGCCCACTGTGGCTTCTTTTAATGGTATTTGTCAGCTGTGGGTTGGGAAGGTGGTGCAACCAAGCACAGACCATGAACTGTGATTCCACCTAAGCCCTTTCCCACATTCTACTACAAACAGAGAGAACATAGGGTGCCTGTACCCCAGATGTCCTAGGGAGAATGTTTTACTAAAAGTCAGGGTGTTTGTGGAATAATTATGGAAGAGCCATCATTGGGCAAAGATGAAGGGAGGGAGGAACGTAGGAAAGGAAAGAAGTGGGGGGCAGGCACAAGAAGAGGAAAGAGATTGGGGAAAGGGTGAGAATGGAGGCAGGAGAGGTTGACTTGTAGAGCAGTTTGATTTGCAAGGCCTGCCTCGCAGAGTCGGGATTGTTCTCCCTTTGTAGTCTTGTTTGGGTGGCTGTTTACCTCAAGCAGATGTGACAAGGGGTAGTTTTATTTGGAGTGAATGATTGGGTTGCTGAACAGCTCCTCGGGAACAGCAGGCTGGCCTGTGCTCCTGCAGGACAGGACCCAGCCATCTGCCCACCTCTGAGGCCGGGGCTCCAGGGCTGGACTGAGGGGATATTGATTGGGCCTGTGTCTGGGTGTCGCTTGGCCTGGGGTTTCATGCTGTCCCCGGGACTGAGTGATTTGGTACTCATCCCATGCCCATTCTCATCCTTGCCCGTGGCTGGGTGCATGCTGGGTGCTTGGAGCCACACAGACCATGAGAAGAAAATGAAACACACACAGGGCTTCATTCTCTTCCTTGTACATGGTTGTGTTTTCTCTCACAGTGGTCCATTTGACCCCATCCATTATGCTTGGGGAGACTTCTGATCACTAAGCTACCTCTCCACACCGGGCTGCCTGCATTGCACGCGGGGTCCGTGAGTCCAGGCTGGGGACAGCCAAACCGACCAGACTGGCTGTTTTACATTTTCCTCTCAGCTGCTCCCACACTGCCCCCGACTACTCTGGGTGCGACAGGTGCTGTGAGCAGTACTGATGCTACTGCCATTGCTGCCACCACCGAAGCCACAACTATCCCAATCATCCCAACTGTCGCACCTACCACCATCGCCACCACCACCACCGTCGCCACAACTACTACAACCACTGCCGCCACCACCACTACCACGGAGAGCCCTCCCACCACCACCACTGGGACTAAGATACACGAATCCGGTACTGCGTGCTGTCCGTGCTCCCCTAGTTCCCTCCTGTCCCTCCTTCCCAGTTTTCTCAAGAAACAAACCTATAGGCTTACCTAAATAGGAGGTGGGGTCTGAGATGTGTTTACCAACACGTCCCTTTGTTTCTCCTTTGGAAATTCACACATAACTGTATTCTGAGTCTGGTTGCTCAGAGGCTCCAGAGCTCCCCCTTCTGGTTGAGCCTTTACCACTCAGTACCCCTCATCCTAGGAGCTCTGGTAGCATAGTGGCTAAGGCACTTGACTGCTAACCAGAAAGCTGGCGGTTCCAACCCACCAGCCACTCCTCAGAAGGAAGGTTGGGCAATCCTACTTCCGTAGTGATACTGCCTCGGAAACCCAAGGAGGGGTCGCTATGAGTCGGGGCCGACTCGACGGCAAACAACAACAACAACCCCTCATCCTAGCCTTGTACTCTGTGCTTTAGCCGAAGGGTCACCAGTGCTCTGTGAAAGCCAACCTCCTCAGGCACACAGTTGGGGTGCCTCCAATCACATCTCACATAGTCAGCTCAGGGCTGAGCCCTCCAGAAGGGAGAGAACTTGGGAAAAGAAAGAGGCCTGGCACTGTACAACTGGCTAAGACGGCTTCATCTGGCCATGTCAGTACCCAGCCTTGTAGGTAGTCAGACGGGTTCATGGGGTGGGAGCAGTTGTCCGTGCCACACAGCTCCCTTCCCAGAACTCTGCTCCTTCCTTGACCCTCTCCCCCCGGGAGACTTTTAAAAAGTCTTACAGACTTTAAAAGTTAGTGCTTCCAGGAAACGGTATTGCCAACGAATTCTATAATGTCAAAGGTGCTCCATTACTCTTTCTACACATATTCCCCGTGGCCCAAATGCACACATAGAGGGAAATTGCAGCCATTCCAGAGGCTGGTGTTAAGAATTATTCTCAAGGCTAGTCTCCTGAGCCCAGAGAATGGGCTGTCCCTGTGTAATACAGCCAGGCCAGAAAGCTCTGTTCTTCGAGCATGAAGAGACCCCTTGGGAATCCAGCAGTACTTCTACAAACCAAGCATCAAACAGCCTTTTATTGCCACAGACCGGAGGGTCTCTAGCTTAGTGAGGCATACACCAGCTGTCCAACCAGCGTGATGCAGCCAGTGAGGCTGGCAGGAAGCAGCCAGAGCTCTCCTCCAGCAGCTATAGAATTGCAGGCTGTTGCCCTTCACTAGCTGTTTCCTGGGCAAGTTCCCTATCCCCTAGGTCTCACTGCCTCCCCAGCCCACTCCACGGCTCTTCTCTCACCTGAATAAGGATAGAGACTTATGATTGGTACGTGTGAGAATTTTTTAGACTCAATTACATGGCATTAGGTGATGTGTAAGGGAAGACAAATCTGTAACTGACGTTATGCTCCCCAGACCTTGAAAACACCGCTTTAAAGGTACACTATCTAGTATTTAGACAACATAAACACTTTAGGAAAAAGTTGGCTGAAGAAAAGAGACTATTAGAAGCTGTCATTAGCAGTTTGGTGATGTATTCTTTCAGGCCTCAGTGAGAGATCTTATGCATTAGAATGGGGCTTGATGTCCTATGAGTGCTTCATGTTCACAGAGGAGATGCACAAAGAATGGAGAAAGGAATGGATTTTGCTCCCTAGCAAAGAGTTACTTGCCCTTCAGAAAGATCACCCTTGTTGCCACATAGGGTTAGCCCCATGGACTCCTCCACCCTGAGTCTGCCTGTATCTGAGACCCTGAGGAGGACCTGGCCATGCCCCTGATTTTATCCTCAGAGGTTGGGCACATCCCTCAAACATCCAAGAGTCCCTTAATGTAACAGAATGACTCTGCCATCCAGATTTTTTTAATATTTTTTCATCTGTAATGTGTCTTAGGACAAAATACTTTGTCAGTTGACTCTTCTCAGGGGGAGGTAGGACTTTTATTTGTCTTTAACTTGTCTCTTTCAAGGAATATTCACTAATTCTCACATTCTGGGAGTCCATAAATATCCCCTCACTTCCCTTTTTTGTTCTTATACTTCTTGATAACTCACTTTCTTGGTCCTCTTTGAAATTTTCTCGTTCACTTGTCATCTTGATGTCTCCTCATGGCAATCCCTTCATCCAACTGCCACCTCTAACAGAGTTTGGCTTCCCATTACTTGACATTGTTTCTAAAAGCACCTCAGTCGCCATTACCCTTCAGACAGCTGGATTTGGGTCAGTATTATCTTAGTGGCCAAACTGTTTAAACCCAGGTTCTCTGGCTATTTCCAGAGCTGAGGGAGAAGAAAATCAAATCCACAAATCATGACTAATCATAATTAAGATGATTAGCAAGAGCCATGAAATTAGCAAGAGCCATGAAATTTCAAGGAGCTGGGATTTGAGATGCCTTAAAGCAGCCAGTACAATTGAAACATCTGGCAGTCAAGTAAAGAAGCCTACCTTCTGCCTGACCCATGGAGACCCCCCAAGGTGCCATCGGTGGAAGCTCTTTCTTGTCTCCTCACCTAACATGAATCATATTCACCTGGGGCAACTGGTGGCTGACAAGGTTGTAGTGGAGAAGGCACTTCTTTGAAGTGAAGACCAGGAAATCTTTTATCACTTCCCCAGCCCTGCAGACTCAGTCATGTGTCAAATAGATAATGAATAAATGCATCACCTAATATACTCTATTCATTTATTTTTGACAAGTGAGTTGGTGACAGTACCCCCTTGCATGCTAATAAAATATACAGGAGCCATACTTGTAAAGTCTTTGAAATACAAGGCTTCATGCTAGTACTCCACTATTAAACCTTTGCTGGGAAATGGGGTAATC
Organism: Orycteropus afer afer; assembly: GCF_000298275.1. Lineage (NCBI taxonomy): Eukaryota > Metazoa > Chordata > Mammalia > Tubulidentata > Orycteropodidae > Orycteropus > Orycteropus afer. The sequence goes on along the minus strand of NW_006921600.1, from coordinate 23,645,802 downwards.
AGACTTCTGGGACACTTGAAAAATGATTACATTTGAAGATTAGTGCCACTCTCCTGTACACAGACTATGGTTTCAGACAGCACGACGGCTTTGATAAAGTAGCTCCCAGCTCATAGGAACTAGATAATTAATGTCCTCTGTATTGCGTGAAGATCAAGCCTCCAAGCCTATGTGGTGCTGAGAATCTAACAAAGCAGGACTCTTCTGGTATCTGGACCACTGAGGGTTGGATGTCAAGGAATTCTCTTCTCTTTGTCCCACCTAGCCCAAAAAGAGGGAGTGCAGGGGTTCATTCATACTGTCTCTAAGTGGGACCCTGAGATTCCAGACCCCATGTCACCTTAGACAGTGTGAGGCTATTTTCCACATAACTCAGGCTCTTGCTGTCCACGAACATTCCCAGGGGCCCCTCAGATCAGGGACACCTGTCAGGATCACTGTTCTCATCCTGTCCCAGGAGCCCATTAAGGCTCTCCTTTGGTTGGTCCTGCCTTTCCTACAAATCCCACCATGTCTCTCACTTGGCTTTTTAAAGCTAGCCTCGATCCTTCCTGCAGAACTTCCATAGTTGAAGGGGAAGAGGCTGTCCCGTCTCACCCACTCTGTCAGCTTCTGGCCAAGGAAGTGTTTTCCTGGCCCCTTTCCCTACACTGTTCTAATCTGTGACCAGGATGCTAAAACGGAAATAAGTCCAAGTTAGAGACTCAAATGCTATATATAGAAACCCACTCTTTGACTCCTAACCCACCTGTGTGGACGCGTAGACCGTTTGCTGCTTTTCCTCATATCGAGGTCCTCCTGAATGCACCAGCTCATGTCTAGACTGCTCCCTCTGGCCTGGCCACAAGGCTGCAGCTTAGAGCTCTGTCGGTCCCTGTGCAGTCATTGCGGACTCTGTCCTTTCCTAGCAAGAGTGTGTGTATGTGTGTGTGTGTGTGTGTCCGTCTCCATGTGTCCGGTGCTACCTTCCTCACCATCACTAACTCCTCTTCTAACCCATCTCCCAGCCCCCGATGAGCAGTCCATATGGAACGTCACGGTGCTCCCCAACAGTAAATGGGCCAACATCACCTGGAAGCACAATTTCGGGCCCGGAACTGACTTTGTGGTTGAGTACATCGACAGTAAGCATTGCTGTGTGGGTGGTGGCGGTGGTGGCAGTGGCAGCGCGAGTAGTGGTAGATACCATTAAAGAGGTCCTATGTACTGGGGGAGCTCTGGTGGCATAGTGCCTAAGGCATTTGACTGCTAACCCAAAGGCTGGCAGTTCAAACCCACCAGCCACTTCTCAGAAGGAAGGTTGGGCAGTCTACTTCCATAGTGATACTGCCTCGAAAACCTAAGGAGGGGTTGCTGTGAGTCAGATCCGACTCAATGGCACTGAGTTTGGTTTTTTGGTTTTGGTATGTACTGGTGGTGTGGTACCTAAGGCATTTGACTGCTAACTAGAAGGCTGGCAATTCAAACGTCCCAGCCACTTCTTGGAAGGAAGACTGGGCAATCTACTTCCGTAGAGACACCGCCTCGGAAATCCAAGGAGGGGTCGCTATGAGTCGGAACCAACTTGGCAGCAGTGAGTTTGTGGGGTTTGTTTGTCTTTTTTTAAGTATATACTCCCCTGGCTCAGAGAGCCTTTTTCACTTGGGTTAATTTTGGCTTGATGAAGTTGATATGTGCTCAGGTGGCAATGAAGTGGGAGGAGGGGCTAAAGGAAAAGAGCTACTAGAGCCATTAGCAAAGGTCTAGGTTTGCATGTGCTATGGCCATCCTCAGCAATGGGCTCTTCCTCCATTGCCTGCCCAAGCTCAGGGTACTGAATAGCCCCTAAGTGAGCCTCTGCTCCGGTCTCCTGAACTCAGGATCTATGTGTTTTGATGTTTCCACTAGACAGAGTGGCCAGGTTCCAGGCTTGGGGTACAACTAAGTTTTGTTCCCATGGAACACCAGTGCCCCAGTCTGAGACACTGATCAGAGTTCTTTGTCTCAGAGAACTGGTGGCTTTAGCTGAACTGATCACTGTTTGCTGGATCTCAGGATCCCGGGTATAGATTTGTTACACTATAGAGTGTGGTCAGGACATCTGTCTTCTCTAAGTGGAGTTCCCTGTTCCTCAGGGGTCAACCTGACCCCTTTGGCCTCTTTAGCATGTACTCTAAGCAATTACCCAAATAAGCCAGCCAGCAGAGATCCACCTAGTCTAGCCCACTTGAAGAGGTCTTAGGGAACAGCAAAGCCAGCTTTTAATTCTCTGACTGGAGGAGGGATTCACATCCACAGAATTCATCATGCCTAGTTTGGTCCATACCAAAATAGTTGTGGCTCCTATCATCACCATCACCCTACACTCCAGATGCACAGACACAAGCTTTGCCCGATGTGTGAATTAGCCACATGGCTAGAAATGGGATGAAAAAACAAGAGTGAGAACCAAGAAGCAGAGACCTGCTTCATTTCCAGTCATCATTAGGGACTCTCTGACCCTCTCCAGAAAGATCCCACATGGGAAGTCAGTCACCTCCAGGGTAACATGACTGACATGTTGAGAGTTTAACAAAGTAGGTCATGATCCTAAGACTGAAGTGAGCAAAGAAAACTTCAGGTCCTGTTATACATCCAGGTCATCAGCTAAGAATTAGCATTATGTCCAAGGGCTTGGGAAGCTGCCTGGTAACCTCCTGGTCTGTGCGATGGATTGGACCTGTGGTCCCCTGGACCATCACACACACACCCTCCTACCTTTGACAGGTGACCAGGAACCAAAGCACTGTCTCTCCAGCTCCAAGTGCCTAGCCATAGGCTGACTGAGGTTTCTGTTCCCCAGGCAACCATACGAAAAAAACTGTCCCTGTTAAGGCCCAGGCACAGCCTATACAGCTGACAGACCTCTTTCCCGGGATGACATACACGTTGCGGGTTTATTCCCGGGACAACGAGGGCATCAGCAGTACCTTCATCACCTTTATGACCAGTACAGGTGAGAGGGGACCTGGCCTGGCCATCCCCGACAAGCATGGGGCATCTCATTCTCATTCTCAGCTTTCTGCTTGTCTCTGCTCTCGGAGAGAAGACTCATCTCCACCCCATCCCCAACCTTGCATGGTGGGTCTCTACTCCTGTTATACATCAGTCTGCAGCTGCCCAGAAGCCAAGAGGAGCTGAAGGTGCATGCACAGGGGAGAGGAAGCTGGGATTCTGACCGTATTGGGGAGGAGTTGGGAGTCAGAAGGAAACAAAATGAGGACAGAGGAGAATGCTTGGCCCCTGGCTATGCTTGAAACAAAGAGCTTGGTGTCTGGGCAAAAGTAATCACTGTGTGTGTGTGTGTGTGTGTGTGTGTGTGTGTGTGGCTGCTAGAGTACAGTGCATCATGCCCTTTGCACACAAGGGCTTGCTGTCTCCATGTGGAATTAGGAGATAGGACCATCCAAAGGGCTTGCTCCAGAAATCTCAGAAACCAACCTAAAGATCAGTGCATAGTGCCTAAGGTATTTGATTGCTAACCAGAAGGCTGGTGGTTCAAACCCACCAGCCACTCCTCGGAAGGAAGATTGGGCAATCTACTTCCGTAGTGATACTGCCTCGGAAACCCAGGAGGGGTTGCTATAAGTCAGGTCCGACTCGATGACAGTGAGTGTGGTTTTTGTTTTTGGTTTTTTTTGGTTTTAGTCACAATCATGGCCATCACCTGCTGTTAAAAATTCCAGAGTGTGTGACAATTTGAGGCTTTGTTCAGATTTCATTTTTGTCCCAGATTTGTCTTAGCTTAAAAGTAGTTGGTCTTTTATAGTGTTGCAGGAGGGGAAGTAGCTCACTAGTGCTGGAATATTTGCAGCTCTATATGACCTTCATCTCTGGACAGAGAGGCCTCATCATTGTGCCAAATTAACAGGCCACCTGGGTTTCTCAGTAAAAGATGCAGGTTCAGAAATCCCTCTGCTAGTAGGGGTGGCTGGCAGTCTGGCAGCCATGAGGACACTTGCTTGTCTGAGTGTGTGTGTCTCTCTTTAAAATTGGCCAGTCTGCACAAGGTCGCCTGTATGCTAAGCCCTGGGGCTGAAGATGAGTTGAGGGCAAGAGAATGAGAGAGAAAAGGATCTGTCCCTGCTCTCAGCAATGTCCTTATCAGATGCCAGGCATTAGACATACATCACAGAAAAAAACAGAAACAATGAACTTCTGAATGTTGACTTAACATTCATTACACCTTTCCTGTGCTTGGCCTAGGGTCCCTACTAACCAAAAGGTGGACTGTTTGAAACACCAAGAGCCACCTTGGAAAAAAAAGCCTAGCAATCTGCTTCTGAAAAATCACAGCCTTGAAAACCCTGTGGGGCACAGTTCTACTCTGACAGACATGGGGTCGCCATGAGTAGGAATCAACTGGCTTTGGGTTGGGGCTTTGTGTTTGGCCTGGGGAAACTGATCTTGATATCTTGCATCTTGGGAGTCACTATCCATCGGTATGAATGTACCCACCCCAACTCTTCCACTCCAGTCCCTCCTAGTCTGATGTCCTGTCTTCCTCCTTGTCTCTGCCTGGCCATGTCTGTGCCATTAAGATGCAGGGAGTCTGAAAGTCCAGCTGCCTGTTCAGGCCTGCCACTGGCTGGCCAGGCCAACATGGGCAGGCTGTTCAAGTGAGTGGCCAGGCCCATCCTGTTACATGGGGAGCCAAGCAAGGGATCTGGACAATTGACTTAGGAGCAGATGGCTAGACTCGGACTGACCCAGTTGGGGTCCCAATCAGCTGCTCACTGGGGTGTCCATTTGATTTTGCTTCATTCCAAACCTAGGTCTAGCACAGAGGCAGGAAGCAAAGACGATGTTGAGGACGGAGTTCCATCCTAGGAACATCACAAGAGCCAGTGCAGCCTGCTGTCAGAGTCAGACTTATGCTAGGGCTAGAGATGAGTGTGGAGATAGAAAAAAAGACGAGTCCCTGCTCCCAGAGATGTCCTAATCTGATGCAGGCTATTAGACATAGAGCACAGAAAAAAAAAAAAAATGATTGAGAGAAGTTTCTGAATGTTGACTTGTGTATTCATTTCTCTCTAATCCTCATAGCTTGCTTTCAGAGTGGTAGAGGCACTCGGCACTTACAAGATTTCCCAGACTCCTTCCAGTGCAAGCTGGGGTTGGCAGGTTTATGGCTTGAGCTCTGAGTGCATATTGTTCACTTATCTCAGGCTGGCTGAAAATTGCTATGTGCAAACCACACAGGGAAAGAAAATATTTTCACTTTCTGAAGTATGTGTGTGCCTCAGGGAGCGTCTATATCCTTAGAAAATGCACACTCTGTTGCTTGTGGGTAGTCTCCAGAGCATGTCCTCCCCCCTCCCATCCCTCAGGTTCCTGTGTCTCAGCAAAGCAAGCATTTTTGTGCATTTCTGGGCCCCACTGCTGGGCATTTAGGCAACCACAGACCATCACTTTATTCCACAGGCTCAAGCATGCTGTAGTGGTTCAGGAAGGAAATGGAAGGAAACCACTAGGAATGCTAACAGGCTCTCTGACCCTACCAGAAAGATCCCACATGGGAAGTTAATCACCTCCTTGACACCTTTGAAGCCAAAGAGACCCCAGGGGCTGCAAATATACAACCCTGTGTGCCGAAAGGTCCATCAGCTCTTCCATCCTGGGGTATAGGGGGAGGGGGATAGGGCAAGGCAGTAGCATGGTGAATGCTAAGAGTGATCAGCAAGGTAGACATCAACCTGCCTCTGAGCTCAGGGAAGGGAGGGCCATTAAGGGACCAAGCTTCAGCCAGCCTCTCTGCTCTGCATGGGAGAAGCACCTCTTTAGTCAACCCAAGAAGGGGAAGTGGGGAAAGAGAGGTGTAAAATGATGCTGAAATGAGGATAGCCAGGCTAAATTGCCTTTTAAGAAATCCATCTCTGTTAGAATTGTTAGTCGATCTAGGCTCATTTCTGAAATATAATTCTTCTTCAGACTTGAGTGACTGGCCTCTCTTCCATGGCCAAATCCTACCCAATTAGAGTTAAGAGTCATTAGGACTGTCTCCCTTGCAGGTGCATAGCCCATTTCTGAGGCATAGGGGAGCAGTGGGGAGGGTATGTTGTGGAAAGCACACAAATTATGACCTCTCATCTAGAGCAAGAGACTTTTGAACTGTCTTTTGCTGTCAGGCCGGTGGGCCCAATAAGAGCATGCCATTCTGCTTCCCAGTTAGTTCCAGCTAAAGAAGGAACATGTAAATGCACCCTGGTCTTTGAATGTTGTCCAAAATCAAGTTTAACAGATTGATTAAATATGGTGTTGGCAGCCAAACATAATTGCCCTAGAGCCTTGCTGAGGTACTTTCCTCTCAAGTATCCATGTCCTCGTACCATGGGGTCATGTTGTGAGATCATCTTTTGGTTCTTGAGAAACTCAGTCATTTTGATGGTGTCTGGTTGGGCCCATCTTACTCCAGATCCCACAAAGCATTGAACCACTTTCTAGCCAATACCTGTGTCCCAACTTCACATAAAATTCTTTTACCTCTTTAGTCAAGATTGTTTGAAGGTAACATGTGAACTTCCCATGGTAGTGTCAGGAATTGATTGGGGATCCACATTTGCTTTCTAAATAGCCTGTGTTACCACTTTTCCCTGGAATTACGACTTTTTCTCTCAAGAGAAAGAGAGTCTTGTGAAGATGGCTGTCACAGTGTGTCAGAAGAAGCAACAGGAAGATGGTGATGCAAACATACAAGCCTTCCTCTCTGGAAAAGGTAGAGACCACTGTCCAACACAAGCTGGGATTATTCCTTCATTCCAGTGCCTAGATGATACAAGGTCAAGCCAATATCCATGTGACCCCTAGATGGAGCAGAAATCAAAAGTAAAGAGGTGTACCAGGCTAACATACTAAAATTAAATTGATCTAAACATTAATCTACAGATGGATACATAGGTTAGAAAAAAAGAGGGAGAGAATGAAATTGATCTCTTAGTAAGTATGCACTAAGTACTTTTTATTTGGCATCATGCTAACTACTCACCAAACCAAACTCACTGCTATCAAGCTGATTCTGAGTCATAAAGATACCCATTGCGTTTACAAGGCTATAAATCTTTATAGAAGACCACCCAGTTTTCTTTCACAGAGCAGCTGATGGGTTCAAACCACTGACCTTTTGGTTAGCAGCCAAAATGCCTAAACCACTACATCACCAGAACTCCTTATGCTAAGTACTCAAACTCAAACTCACTGCCATCGAGTCGATTCTGACTCATAGTGACCTTCATTGGATTCCTGAGGTGGTAAATTTTTATGGAAGTAGATCACCCCATCTTCCTTCCATGGAATAGCTGGTGGGTTTGAACTGCCACGCCAGCCTTCTGGTTAGTAGTCAAATGCCTTAAGCACTGTGCCACAAGAACTTATGCTAAGTACTGTTGTTGTTGTTGTTGTTATGTGCCGTCGAGTCGGCCCCAGGGTAACATGCTAAGTACTAGGGAGTGCCAAAAGATCCCCTGTTCACAAGACATTAATAGCATAATCAAAACAGAACAGTTAAATGTTAAGTTGTGGGTAGTAAACTAGGTGAAATCAGAGTTTGGAGATTGGTGTGAGTTGGAGCAGAGTTTGGGGAAGGGAGTATACTGTGCAGAGGTAAAGACAAGAAGGGTAGGGTTGGGAAAGACTGGAGAAGGGGAAGACTGGAATACCAGGCTGAAGAACTGAACCTTGATGTGGTAGGAAGTAAGAAACAATGACCTGTTCCTAAGGAAACCCTTGGTGGCATGATGGAAATATCATAGGAACGTGATAGTTCATTGCACCCACTGGCTCTGATGGGAACCCTCTAGAATGGGGCAGTGAGATAAATCTAACAGAGATTTGGAAGGAGAAATGGCAGCCTGTAGAGGTAGGAAGGAATGGTGAGGCTGCTGGCCAAGGTGGTGGAGTTAGGAGGGAGTGCCAGGAAGGGGGACAGGAAGATACATTAGTTGAAGGCATGTTGAATTTCAAGCAGATAGACCATCCAAGAAGAGCTATCAGGAGGAAGCTCTGGGCTAACAGTTGGGGAATTGGCTGAAGGGACAATGAGAGATGAAGAAAATGATTGCCAGCTGGAAAATCAAGACTGGAGTACAGCAGGTGAGGGTGAGAGGCAGGGAAGAAAGGGTAGATTTGGGAGTGATTCGCTCAGCAGTGGTAGTTGAAGCAGTGAATATATAGTAGCTTGAAGTTAGCTCATTGAAGGAATGATTAGCAGAAACTGAGGACATGAAAGGAGCTCTGGTGGTACAGTGGTTAATGCATTCAGCTGCTAACCAAAAGGTCAGTGGTTCAAATCCATCAGCCACTCCACAGGAGGCAGTCTGCTTCCATAAAGATTTATAGCCTTGGAAACCCTGTGGAGCAGTTCTACTCTGTTCTATAGGGTTGCTGTGAGTCATAACTCAGTGACAGTTTAGTTTGGTTTGGGGACATGGAAGATTAAGTTTACCTATAAAAAGGGCAATGCGTGAGCTAGAGCTGAAAAGCCTATGTTTGTTTTTAAGATACCAAAAACCTCAACATGCTTTAATAGTAGAGGGGAAGAAAATGACAGAGGAAGAAATTAGAAGTGATAGAGTTCAGGGATCTTTTTAGGAATGAGTGACCCGAGGAGGTGGGTTCTTCAAAAAAAGAAGGAGCAGCTTCAGAGGGGATGGAGGAAGCCCTACCTCTGATACAAGAGGAAGGGACTGGTATAGAGGCTGTGAGTTTCCAGGGACGTCCTGAGTGTCCATGAAGCAGGTGAGGCAACTGCTGCTGTGGGGAGAGAGGCATCTGGGTGCTCTACAAGAGTGGGAGGGAGGAGCAGTTCTGGACTGACAGCCATGGAGTTGACTGGAGGGCAATGTTGTTAGCTCCTGTCAAGTCAGCCCCCAACTTACAGAGATCCCATGCACAATGGAATGAAATGTTGCCCGGTCCTGTGCCAACCTCATGACCAGTTATGAATCTGACCATTGTGATCCATAGGGTCTTCACTGGCTGATTTTTACCAGGCCTTTCTTCCTAGCCCATCTCAGTCTGGAAGTTCCACTGAAACCTACCTGTTCAGCATCATAGCAACATGCACACCTCCACTGTCAGCCAACAGGGTGGTGGTTGTGCATGAGGTACAATAAGAGATGACTAAAAGGATTGCCAAATGGCAACAAAGGTCCAGTTAAAGTAAGACATTTGGATCTAATGGGCCTGGGTCTCACTCTTCCTCCAACAAGACTCCATGCCAAGAACAGAAAAATACAGTTATTGCCAAGGAGACCCATAGCTGGGGATTGAAGTGAGTGCTGGATAAGTGATGCAAAAAGGAAGACAGTGGGAAGTTTAGGGTGAGCAGAGGGCTCCATGGGGTCCAGACAGGGTGAGTGCACTGAATGAAGGGAAGAAAGTAGAGGGTTCATCCCCTGAGCAAATGTGAGTTGAATGTTGCCTCTGTACCAGGGGAGACAACAGCAAACCCAACACGGCCCCACTTCAAGAAGTGCAGCCTACAGGGAGATAGCTCAGGGTGCAGAAGAGTATGAAGCGTTGGACACTGGGAGGAGGTAACTATGGGGAGGAAGTGGGAGGGGAGCTGCTGCATTGTAAATTTTGGTCAATGACATGAGACAAA
>NW_006921600.1:23631881-23635709 GCF_000298275.1 Orycteropus afer afer | reverse complement strand
GGTGGTTGTGGGAGCTCTGGTAGCATAGTGCCTAAGGCACTTGACTGCTAACCAGAAGGCTGGTGGTTCAAACCCACCAGCCACTACCTCGGAAGGGATGGGGCAATCTACTTCTGTAGTGATACTGCCTCGGAAACCCAAGGAGGGGTCACTATGAGTCAGGGCTGACGCGATGGCACACAACAACAACAAAGGGTGATTGTGACCATTAAATTAGATAATGTATGGAAAAGGACTTACATCAGAGTCTTGAAGACTTTCTAAGTGTGAACTGTTACTAGTAGTAATATGCAAAATGGTTATAAGTGCTGGGGGAAAAATAAACTAGAGCCATTAGGAAGTGGCTGTGTGAGAGGTGAGAAGAGCAGCTTTCTGAGGAGGTGATGTTTGTGATCACAAGATCTGGGGTACTTAGGGGAGGGGGAGGGAGAACCTAAGCAGAAAGAATGGCAGCTGCAAAGGTCCTGAGGCAGGAATGTGAGTGGCCAGTGTGGCTGGGGTGTAAAGAGGAGATGGGACTAGAGAGGTGGGCTCCAATGGAGCCTTACGGGCTAGGATAAGGAACGTAGTTGGTTGTGGGTTTTTTTAGTTTTGTTTTGTTTTTTCTCCTCATACTAATGAGAAACTTTGAAGGGTTGAAGGAAGGAGGTAATTTGATCTGACATAGAGTCTTGGGACGATCTCTCTGATGATAGTTGTGTGGAGAATGGATTACTGAGAGCAGGAGCGGAAGGCGAGGTGGGGGAACATTTTGCCCACATCATACGTAGGTCAGGGTATCACCAGCCTTGTTCTTGTGGAACTCAACTGCTTTTCAATCTAGGGCTGCCCTGGGCAGCCAGAGCACCGCGAGTGCAAAAGCACTTATTCATCCAGTCTTCACCACTTATTGGGAACTTTCTGGGTGCAATGCCTTTGGCTAGGCTCTTTGAAAACTACAAAAACAGCTTCTCCCCCCAAGAAGGTGGGATTGTGCCCAGTCACCTGCCCCATAAAATGTGAACAAAGACCCTCAGGAACAAAGAGGGCCTTGGGGTCTCTCACGCTGTTCCTTGTGCTCTTCCTCAGAGGAGGCGGGAGGCCTTGACTTTGACTCCACAGACTCTCAGGACTCTGCTGTGATCTAGCTCCCTCAGAAGCCCAGCTGGCTGCAGTTACTTTGAGTCCACTCTGTCTCCTGACCCTTCCCTCCTCTGAGCCTCAGTTCCCATGGCAGGCTGCATTTTGGCAGCATTGTTTTTGCCAGCCAGCCATTGCTCATCAAGGGCACCATCAGATGCCACCTAAGCTCCCATGCTTTAGGCCCATCCACATGCCCCTCAATTTACAAAGGGATCTGCCAACTTTGAGACACGTCTGTATGCACCCAGTATGAGGATGGGTTCCTGCCAGGTAGGGGCAAAGAAAGACCCCCACAAGAATTATGGTAGAGGGCAGGATAAGAGGATAAGTCAGCTTATCACAGAGCTGTCAGAAAGGTCTCCACGTATGGAAGTGGTCTGGAAGTGGCATGGAGTTAGCTGAAGGCAAAGTCCCAGCCCCAGCTTCACAGCCTGCCAGTCTGGGGTGCTCGTGCTAGGATTGTCTGTGCTGCCAGGGAGCACACAGTCTAGTTGGGGAGACCTTCACACTGCCCAGGATCCACTACCAGGAGGCCTGGCCAACCTCCAAAGTGGTGGACAGCAGGGCTGACCAGTGCCCATGCATAGCTGTAAAGGAGTTGTAACAGACACTTGCAATGTGACCATAGCCCCATTCCCTGATGGGGAGCATGAAGGTTCCTATATCTTCCCCTGGGCTCTTGGGGAATCACACTTCCACTGCAAACCCCTGGCCTACTGTAGCCTCTCCTCAATCCCCAGCAGGCTGTGACCTCTGGTTTGCAAGAATGCCATGCCTCGTCCTTAGGAAACTTCCCCCTTCCTAAAGGACCTACTCAACCTTTTGCTTCTTATTCTGCTACCTGTACCCTTCCTTTCCTTTGCCTCTTTTCTCATCTTTTGACCTTGGTTCTTTAACTATTTTCTCTTTGTCCTTTTAGTGGGGTAGCTGGGCCAGAGGGCTGCTAGGTGGTAGCTTAAGCTCCAGGAGAAACATCTACGTGAAGTAGCTGGAGTCCTTCCCTCACATCTTCCCCTCACCTTCTCCCATATGCAATCATTCACTTGTTTCCTTCTGGCCCTCCTCCATCAGCTTACACCAACAACCAGGCAGACATCGCCACCCAGGGCTGGTTCATTGGGCTCATGTGTGCCATCGCCCTCTTGGTGCTGATCCTGCTCATCGTCTGCTTCATCAAGAGGAGTAGAGGCGGGAAGTACCCAGGTAAGTCCTGGGAGAAGGGGGAGCTAGGGGGGGTGGGCAGGGCACACAAGCAAGCTACCTTGTGAAGTCACCAGCCAGACCTGGGGGGGCTCTGTGCTCCCTGAGTCCAGCCCTTGCCAAGCTTGGCCATGCAGTCTTCCTGCCTGTTTTGTCCATCTTAGAGCTGCCCGAAAGCACTAGACTTAATTAAGTTCTCCTGAGGTGGGCGGGGAGCCATCCAGGCAGCCCCAGAGAGGGACTGGAAGGAACCCTGACTTCCATTAAGAATGACCTTCCTTCCCCTTGACTCACCACCCCCATCTGCTCAGTAAATTGGCTTTTTTTCAGCCTGAATCTCATTAGAATCATGTGTACCAAGGAAGGAGGAAGGAAGAGAAATATTTCCTCTAACCATGTCAGAGAGAATGGGGAGAGGAAGGTCTGGACACAAGGAGACATCCATGAGAGAGTTTGCAAAGATGGGTACTCAGTGTGATGAGGGTGTTAGATGCTGTTGAGTCGGCTCGACTCATAGCAACCCTATGTACCACAGAATGAAGCATAGCCCAGTCCTGCACCATCCTCACAATCCTTGCTATGCTTGAGCCCCTCACCGCGGTCACTCTCGCAATCCATCTCACTGAGGGTCTTCCCTCTTTCCACTGACCCTCTATTTCACTAAGCATGTGCACTGCTATTCATAAAGTTTTCCAGTAATATATCACTCAGTGTCTCACTGCTATTCATGAGGTTTTCAGTGGCCAATTTTTTTCAGACATGGATGGCACCATCTTTCTTCCCAGTCTGTCTTAGTCTGGAAGCTCCACTGAAACCTATCCACCATGGGTGACCCTGCAGGCATTTAAAATACCGGTGGCATAGCTTCCAGCCTCACAGAAACATGCAAGCCACCACAGTACGACAAACTGACAGATGAGTGGTGGAAAAACATTAACTAGCCCTTATCTTTTCCTTTGCCAAAACTAAGTAATACACTGTACCCTTCTTACTCTTGCTACTCTGTATTGTAATTATTGGTTATGTTTTCTATACCAGTAACCTTCTTTCCTCAAGGGTAGGGGATTGTGTGTTTCTTCAAAGCTCCTACCATAGCGCTCTGGACAGGGAGTACTCCACACACCATTGTGGAATGGAAAGTTCTCTCATATCTGTGTCTTCACCTGTTTGAGTGCCTCCTTCTTCCCAAACCACCTCTATTACAGGTCCTGCCTTGCTGTGTTGTGACTGTTCCTTCTATATCACCTGAAATGACCATCTTTTCCTTTGGCATCCTGAGTACCAGCACAGAGCCTGGCATCTCTGAGAGAAATGCCCCTCAGACACATATGAATGACTCGTCATATATCCTTTCTGAGGTACAAGGCAGATAATCACTCCCATTTTAGGTGAGGGAAACCAGGCCTTGAGAGGTTAAGATGACGTCATGTAACTAAGCTCTGGTAGTGTAGTGCCTAAGGCACTTGACTGCTAACCAGAAGGCTGGAGATTCAAACCCACCAGCCG
>NW_006921600.1:23630761-23631781 GCF_000298275.1 Orycteropus afer afer | reverse complement strand
CAAGGGCACATAACAACAACAACCAAGAGTAGAGACTAGAATCCAGTCCTGTCTTGTTCTAATTAATGTACTTGGGGCTTATCCAATAGCTGGAGAAAACGAGGTTAGCTTTGAAGAACTTTCTAGAATGAGACATTTTCTGAATGGGCAAAGGAGGTTTCAGAATTTATGTGGGACAGGGGTCTGAATCTAGTGAGTCCACCTAAGTCTTAATGTCACATGGAAGGCCAGCCTTTTCCCTACCTTCAGCTCTCTCTCTTACATAAGAATAATCCCAACACAACAAAACTAAGTGAAAGAAACACATCATTCACCACCAAAGGACTGTGATTTCTTGCCCTCCCCCACTCAAATTACAGGTATAGCTCTTCAGGACCTAGAGTGCAGGTACTTGGGCAAATGGAAGGAAATAAAATGGAATCTCCTGTTTCCTTTGTGTTGGCTTTTGGGAGACCTCTGGGGAAGGATTTATTCACAGAGATGGGGAGAGGCAAGCATTTGGGAAGCAAGGGGTGTGTTTGATGGCAGGGCTTTGGGTTCAAGAAGCAATTCTATTTTGCAGTCCAGAAGGGTTTTCACTCTCAGGATCATCCATTATCCTGTCTCCTGTCAGGGTCCCACCACCCATCTCCACCCATCTTAGACAGATGGCTCTCTCATCCCTGTCTGAAGAACAATCAATATTTCCAGAAACAAGAATGCCAGAGGTCATTGTCTTTGACCTTGGCTTGTCTGGGCTGGAGAAGCCCGAGTCCTGTAGAAGAGAAATACTTCTTTGTGACTCCAGAGAAGCCCAAAGCCCTGTAAGGGCTGCAAGGGTCTCCAGCAGTCCACTACTTAGCCCCTAACTGCTCCTCAGGGAGGAACTCCTGAGCTAGAGGCCCCAAGTACATTAATTAGAACAAGACAGGACTGGATTCTAGTCTCTACTCTTGGTTGTTGTTGTTATGTGCCCTCGAGTCAGACCCGACTCATAGCGACCCCTCCCTGTTTTGTCCATCTTAGAGCTGCCCGAAAGCA
>NW_006921600.1:23590189-23629605 GCF_000298275.1 Orycteropus afer afer | reverse complement strand
GCACATAACAACAACAACAACAAGGGTTGCTATGAGTCCAGCCGACTCAACAGCATCTAACAACAACAATAGTTGATGTTTTGGGAAGACTTGATGAGAGGGGTGAGGGAGCCCAGGTGGGAGGAGATTTCACTGATCAAAGGAGAGGTAAGGAGACCCAGGGATGGAGAAAAGGCATAATCAACACAACTTGGCAGTTGACTGGGTGCTGGAAGCAAGAACAAGGAGGGCCTTACTGGACCCAATGACTGTGTCTTCTGGCTCTACTCTCAGGGCCTTGAGGACACACATCTCAATCATCCTATCTGTGTTTTATATTCTCTTATTGACCAAGTGCGAGAAAAGAAGGACGTTCCCCTTGGCCCTGAAGACCCCAAAGAAGACGATGGCTCATTTGACTACAGGTATGTAATCTCTCTCCTGTCTTGCACAGACACACCTCTCTTGTGTCAGGTACATTGTCCTCACTATTCTTGGATGGCTTCTGCCTCCATCCATTCTCCCTAGAGCAGCTTGGCCGACAGACCACTGCGTGGACATCTCCCTGATAAGGCTGCCATCCCCTCCTCTCTGATGAGGGGGCTGCTGCTGGGTTTGCTCAGAGAACATGATCATCCTCACGGTCCTACACAAGGGTGCAGTCCTAGGAGACACTGCCTGACACACACACACATACACATCAGAAAAATGCATTTCATTCATTCAACTGCATGACTTCTCTGTTTGTGTGTTTCCACCCTTTTCCTCTGAAAATCTCTCATGTTGTGGAATAAGCTGAGCTTTCAGGTTCCCCTTTACCCACACCACACCCCAAGCCTGACAGTCATGGCCCAGCAGGCTATGTTGTCTTGGAGCCTCTCACCTGGGTGAGGAATGATAGGGATAGGAGGATTGGAGGGCAAATGTTTTGGGCCTTTCTTCCCATGAACCTAAGCATGTTTCTGGGCTCTAGACCAACTGGCCTAAGCCTTGGAGAGCCATCCAGGGCAGTGTCCTGTTTAACAGATGGGAGAACTGAGGCCTAGGCCAGGAGTGGCCTTCACAAGACTCCTGTACTCAGCTGTCAGGGAGCTAGGGCAGAGCTGAAAGCCAAAGCTGACTTTCAGGTTAGGGTTCTTGTTGTACGCCCATAGTCCCACTAAGATCTGGGAGGGCCTTAGTATCTGTGCTTAACTAAGTTATTTGTCAATTTTGATCGAAAGCATATTTCAAGTTAAGGAATAGACCAGGGTGGGTCATGGAGGTCTCATTCCCAGCCCAAATCCTGATCGGAGCCCTCCTTCCCCACCCCACCCCCCACCTACTGTTCTAGACCCAGTCACCCCTATCCTCCTCTGACCACTTTTTAATCTTTTGGGGACACCGCCACTCTGACTATCAGCAGTTTGGCAAACAGGGTCAGATCAATGGGCCACTGGAGCCACTGCTCCCACGGGAGCCCACCTCATGGCTCTGTGGACCATATCCATCCATCCTGTCCTGACATCTTTGTGCACCTCCCCAAAGGGTGAGCATGAGAGGCCCCTCCCCTCCTTCCTGGCTGTCCTCAGCCACCCCTGGCAGTTCTCCCATGGGCTAAACTAACGTGCATTGTGTAGCCTTCAATTCCAAAGGCCCTGGAGGTTCCTGGCCCTTAGACTCTTAGTGCAGCCACAGAGCAAGATGATGACCCCTTCAAATATAGGATCAGGAAACCTGTGCTCTGAGAACTGCTTCCTCAGGCGCCTCTCCTCTCCCAGGCACCAAAGCTATTGAGCAGAAACACCTGCATCTTCCTGGATGTAGATACGCAGGTATATGCCAACACCAATGCACACGCACGTGCCCACAGGCACATGCACAGACACACATATATACGTGTACATATACACCTACACACACACCACACCCATCTGCTTTGGCTCTGGGCATCTGCAGGGTTCATCCTGGAGCCCCCACTTGACTGAGTACAAATACCAAACTAGGAAAAGGTGGAAATTAATCCATGAGGAAAAACTAGTTTCTCCTGGGTGATACACAAAATTAAAGTGCTCAGCTATTAACTGAAAGGTTGGAGGTGTGAGTCCACGCAGAGGCACCTTGGAAGAAAGACCTGACAATCTGCTTCCAAAAAATCAGCCACTGAAAACCCCATGGAGCACAGTTCTACTCTGACACACTTGGAGTCCCCATGAGTTGGAATCCACATTATGGCAAACTAGTTTTTTTAGTGAGGACAGGGCTAGAAGCAAGGGGAGAGGGTTTACCTTAACCCCATCCTGTGGCTGTGTTGCTGAATCCTCCTCTGATGGGACACTTTCTGTTTCTGCCTCCATTGTGTGACCTTGGAAAAAAAATAAATAAAAAACCCACTGCCCACTGCCATTGAGTTGATTCTGACTCACAGTGACCCCATAGGACAGAGTGGAACTGACCCATAAGGTTTCCAAGGCTGTAAATCTTCACAGAAGCAGACCACCTCATCTTTCACCCACAGAGCAACTAGGCGTTTCAAACCACTGACTTTTTGATTAGCAACCAAATGCCTTGACCACTGCACCACCAGAGCTCCTTGTGTGTCCTTGAAGGTCTCTTGAAAGGTAGACTGACAGGTGGGAGACCAGGGCCACTCCTAGTCATCCTGGTTTCTTTCAAGCATCCCTTGAAGTGTAACAAATAATTACAGTACAGAACAGAATAAGAAAGGTGCAGAGTATGTATTGTTTGGTTTGGGCAAAGGAAAAGATCACATCTCATTGGTGTTTCGGGAAGAATTGATGAGAGGGTGTGAGGAGCACAGGTGGGAGAAATTTATTCTTCTCAGACCTATATCCCCTTTCGCCTTCAAGGACCTAGCCTCTTAAAGACCCTTCCTCTTTCCTCTCACCCACTGGGCTTTTCCTGCCCTGGGGCCTAGAACCTGGGCAGGAATTCCTGTGAATCACATAGACCCCATCCTCATGCCCCTGCTGGTGGGGGGAGGGCCCAGGGGAGGGAGAGTGTGTTGGCAGTGGGTTAGTGAAACTGGCAGTTAAATTTGCCAGTTCTCAAAGGGTGAGTTCCACTCCCTGCACTGACTGAATGTGACCCAGAGGCCCACTTCTGCTTCCCTTACTGGGGCTGCTTCTCCCTCAGCTCTGTGTCAGAGAAGGAGGCTGGGCTGGTTAGGCGGTGTGAGTGGGGCTGCCTTCACTCAGCTCATGGGGATCTAGGCTAAGAGCTCTCCATATACTAGCTACTCCCTGGGCTCTGTCTGGTGCCCCACCACCACCACCACAGCTGTCTGCTGTTAGAAGTGAGAAAGTACTGCCCCCTATAATGGAGGCTTAGCTGGTCCATGTTCCTCCTGGCCCTAAACCCAGCCCAGGAAGGACTGAGTGTGTGCCAGGGCAAAGCAGGGTACCATGTGTGACTGCTCTGACATTTGGTACCAAGCAAATGGTGCAGCCCCTCAGGAGTGCAGCAGACATCCTGACTGGGCATCCCTTCCAGAGGTCAGATGACCTGCTACCCACCAGCCTCCCCAGCTCCCCTTGCACCAAAACCAAAACCAAACTCACTGCCATCAAATCATTTCCAATTCATAGCAACCCCTATTGGGTTTCCAAGGCTGTGAATGTTTATGGAAGCAGATTGCCCCATCTTTCTTCTGCAGAGTGACTGGTAGGTTTGAACCACTGACCTTTTGGTTAGCAGCCAAATGCCTTAACCACTACACCATGAGAGCTCCTTCCCCTTGTACCAGAGGGGCTTAAGAACAGGACCCAGAGGTCCTCCAGGGGACTGGGACAGGGCCCTCTGAGCCTTGCCAGTTTCTTTACCAGTTTGCCGGCCTCAGACACTTTTATCTGCATGCCCTTCTGCCCCCTACCTTCATGTTCTTTTCATCGCCAGGCCCAAAGCAACAGCATCTGTTTTTAGATAAAGCAGGTATGTAAGAGAAACACCACCAAGTCAGAGAGTTTTTATTCTTCAAGGGGAGAGTTTTATTTCTTTGAGACCCAGACCTTTTTTTCTTGGGCAGAGCCTTTCCCTATAGTCACAGATCACAGAAGATCAGAGCTGGTCCAACCCTTCACATTGTGGAGACTAAGCCCGGGGAGGAGAAAAGGCTTTCCCACAACCACAAAACCGCACAGTGGCACACTCAGGATCATTGTGTGTGCTATCAAGTTGATTCTAACTCATAGTGACCTTATGGGACAGAGTAGAACTACCCCATAGAGTTTCCTAGGCTGTAATCTTTATGGGAGCAGATCACTAGGTCTTTTTCCCACAGAG
Source organism: Orycteropus afer afer (assembly GCF_000298275.1). NCBI lineage: Eukaryota > Metazoa > Chordata > Mammalia > Tubulidentata > Orycteropodidae > Orycteropus > Orycteropus afer. The sequence goes on along the minus strand of NW_006921600.1, from coordinate 23,625,345 downwards.
CCACTGGATGGGTTCGAACCACCAACCTTTTAGTTAGCACCTAAGCTGTTAACTATTGCACCACCAGAGCTCCTTCACCCAGCACTACAATGCCAATTTCCTCAGTCTCAATCCCTGAGTCTTCCTTTGTGGTCTCACGTGCAATGTCCCTCCTTACCAGTGGTCTGCTGTCCTCTTCCCAGGGCCACCACAGAGAGTAGCCCAGGCTGGAGCATAGGCTTATCCCAGGTCTCTACCAACCTGTCACCTCACCTTGGAAAAGACCTTTGTCTACTCTAGGCCTCAGTTCCCCTTCTGTAGAACTGGCTGGACAGGGAGGGTGAGGGAGAGCTGGACAGGGTGAGCTCTAATGAGGATAGTCCCTTCATTCCTAAGCAGGGAAGCACCTGTGCTCAGCAGGAGGCAGCCTATCCCATCCTACTGCACTTGGGTTTGGGCTGGACCTGCCCCTGATTTTGTGTCTCTCTCTGGCTAGTGATGAGGACAACAAGCCCCTGCAGGGCAGCCAAACATCCCTGGATGGCACCATCAAGCAGCAGGAGAGTGACGACAGCCTGGTGGACTATGGCGAGGGTGGCGAGGGGCAGTTCAATGAGGACGGCTCCTTCATCGGCCAGTATACAGTCAAAAAGGACAAGGAGGAAACAGAGGGCAACGAGAGCTCAGAAGCCACATCCCCTGTCAATGCCATCTATTCTCTGGCCTAACAGAGCCCACCCTGGCACAGCCACTACTTTGCAAGTGGGAAGAGGGGAGAGGGGGAGGAACACCACTGCAGACCTACCACAAAACCACCTGCACCTTCAGGGACAAGGGTATAATATGGGGGTCTGCCAAGCTCTGAGGACCAGTGATCGCCCAGCCAACCATGAGCCCCCTCCCAGTGATCCCACCTACATCCCTGGGCTGCCACCAATGTGGCCAAGCCAGAGCCATGGCTAAGCTCAGCCAGAGCAATCTGGCTCCCATCCATGCTCAGTCCGTGGCTCCCCTGAGCTTGCCCCACACTGCCCACCCTTGACCTTGGCACATGCTCACCAATGTCCTGTTGGTTATGGTACTTTCCATTGTCTTCATTTTTGCTTTGTATATCATCCCCTCCAGACCCAACATCTCCATTTTCTTTTCCTTTTGGAGAAGTGCCCCTCGAAAAAGGAAGAAAAGGTGGATTCTCCCCCAAGGAAACCACAAAGACAGGCAAAAAAAAGGATTGATCAGTAGCAGAACATAATAGAAAAGCCGTAGTATTCAAGCCACCGCTGGGCCAATGTATTTCCGAAGGATGCCTTTTTCGCCATATGACTCCCCTTGCTCCCAAACCATCCTTCTCAGCCTTTCTGAGCTGGGTTTGGCTCCTTTCCGGAAAATGACAGTATTTTTGGCAGGGAGAGGGTGGGCAAGCCTCCTTGCCTCTCTCTGGTTCAGTTGGGAGGTGGGTTTACCTCTTGCCCCCTGCTCTTAACCTGCCCCTTCCTGCAGAGTATCCAAGACATGAGCTGCACACTTTGAAGAAGTTTGAAGGAATGGGAGCAGGCACTGAAAGCAAAGGACTTAACTCCAGTGACCACGAACCTCGAGCATAAGTAAATCAGGCATCTGGTCCCTAGGGAGCTGTGCTCACCTCTATAGAGAGAGAAGAAAGGCTCTGGGTTTAGACTTCCTTCCTCCTCGTTAGTGAAACCCAAGATGGAGGAGAGAGTACTATCCCCACTACATCCACAATAGAGGGTACCCCCCAGCCTGGCCAGGGGTCCATGCTGCTACCCTCAAAGACATGAAGCCCTGTGATGCAGAAGCTTTGCTGTGTTTGAGGGTGTCAGCACTGCTCCCCCTCTCGTCTCTAGCACAGCAAATACCATCTCTGTCAATTCAGTGTGATGTGGAAAGTCGTATTTGACATGGTGTGTGGATGGGGACCTGCTGCCCCCAAGACTGAACCCATCTGTCCTTTTGTTGGGGTATTTACATATCAGAAGACCCTGGGGTAATGCCATGCTAACTAACAGTGCTGTAACGCCGCTGCCTGGGGGAGACCCAATGCTCTTCGTATGCCTTATGCAGCTCTGATCTGTCCCTGGAGTCCCCAGGTTCCAGCCTCTCTCTGCAAGCCTTGAAGCCTCCAGAGATGTCCATCTCAAGGAGAATAGGGGCGGCCTATGCAAGCATCACAGCAGGACCAGAAGCAGCCACTCGGCAGTGCTCTGCAGCCTGTGGCCTCAAATGGAGATACTCAATGACCCGCAGTCCTCGGGACGGAAGGTGCTGCCTTCATTCTCCCCACCTAATCCCTGTTTGAAACCAAAGGTACCTAGCCTCAGAGAGAGAGATCTCGAGCCTAAGAGTAGCTGTTTCTGCAGCTGGAGCCAGTTTCTGGAGGGTGAAGTTAACCCCAATAATGAGCCACCTGCCCCATGCACAACCTCTGGTGTGAGCCTCCAGCCACTTGCCAGGGCATCTAGACAGGGACAGGGGCTGGGTCCTTCAGAGACTTTATTAAACCATCATTTGCCACATGTTTAAGCCACAAAGGTATTAGCAATGCTTGCATCGCTGAATAATCATCCAGGTGAAGATTAAATTCATAGACACATACAGTCTGTCTGCAGGTAAGAAACTGTAGCCTAGAGCTGAGCCACTGATACTGTTTGAACCTGAGAGTAACTGCCCTTTGGCCCAAGCAGGGCCAGGCCCAGCACCATGCCTGCTGCCTGGAAGCCCAAGGGGCAGCACTCTCATGGAAAAAGGGGACAGCGTAAATAGTAGGAAGCTGGGGAGTGAGCTCAGGGGTCCCCTCACCTGGGTTTCCTCTAACACCCACTTGGGCACAGCTGGGCCTTCCTGCAGCCCAGACCCACTGTCCCAAAGGGGATGTCAAGGAAGTGTGCTCATGAGCCGAATCAAAGGACTGGCCATTTTGGAAAACAATCCAACCTGAGCAGAGTAGTCAGTTTCTCAGGCACTGGTTTCATACTGCACTGAATATGCTAGTGAATTCATTGTCCCAAACAGGCTCTGAGGGTAAGAGAGGACTGTTAGATGTCATTGAACCACCCCCTGCCTCTAGAAAAGTCTGCCACATAAACTGATGACTGATGAAGGGTTGCTTCTACTGTTAAGAGTCTTGGGGATAAGGGAGTCTGAAGCTGTCTTTGCTCCTTGTTCCAGTGTTCTGCTAGTCTCTGTACTGCCCTCCACATATGAGCAGACTGCCGTGAGCCTGCTCGAGGGCTGCTATGCTGTTTTGCTGTGAGTCCTGAGAGCCATTCATGTTATGTCCCCCACCACCACCCCGCGATCACAGCCCTCCTGGCAGAAGCAAACCTACGCTGAACAAACAAGTATTCCCTAAGGAAAGATGGCAGGTGCTTAGAGACCTCACATCTGAGGAGTGTAGACTTGAAAGGTTGAGGAGCCTGCTCCTTCCAGGAAGAGTCCTCCTCAGCTCAGCAGGAAAGCAGTATTGTCCAGCAGTCCCTATGAACTGAGCCTCTCAAACCATCACCCCAAAACATACCATAGCAATGCCAGGAGGGGTGATACCGCTGGTGCTTCAGCCTGTCTAGCTGGGAGGGAAGAGCTGCAGGTCATCCTGCAGTGACTCACGGTCACTGCCTGTGCTGCAACCCTACCTAGTACACTCAGCTATAAGAGCTGGGGTCTTCCTGTGCTTGCAGTTTTCCATTCATCCATTCACTCATTTATTCATTCAGCAAATGCTCTTTGAACATCTAGCCTAAGCCAAGCCCAAGCCAGGCACCAGGATACCATGGGGAGCAAGTAAGATGTAGCCCCTGCCCTCATGGGATTATGGTCTTCAAATGGGGTCTTGGAACCCATTGGCCATTGAATTGGGGCCACTCTGCTCTCTGAGTGCCTAAGCTTCTGATGGCTCCAAGCTCAAAGGGCGAGTCCTCAGAGGAAGAACTTGGTCTGGTCAGCAAGGCTGGGCAGAACAGAGCAGTCACATCTGGAGGGTAGGGTTGAGCACCGGTCCTGCTTCCTGAAGCTCTTTCCTCTGCCTACTGGGGAAAGCTGCTTAACCTGTCTAATTTGGTGCCTCTGTCTCTCCCATTCAGTCACTCCTTTGAATGCTTCTGTCCTCAGAAGGGCATGGGACCACCTGAAGGAGCAAGGAAACAGTGTTTGGAGTACACCTCTACAGGCCAGAGGAGAACTGCCTCCTACCTTGCCTGGGTTAAGGTGAAAGGGATCCATCTTTCCCCACCTTGCTTTTGAGGAAATGGTTGCATCTAAGCTAAAGGGAGAAACAGACTAGCTTCCTCCCACTGCCCATTTCCTTTGTTCTGAAACGTTGGAGGCATCTGGTCTACCTCCTTCCTAGCAAGTCCCAAGGTCTGGAGAAGTGTCCACATGATTGAGAGTCAGTGAGTGCCAATACTGCTCCTCCTACAAGGTGCATCTGCAGCCTGAGCCCAGGTGTGACTTTCCTATTTCAACTGGATAGTTAGCCTTGAAAAAAAGGTGGAAACAGATCTGAGAATGTTTGTGGGTTTTCCAGCTAAGAGGACCTCCAGGTCCCATACCCAGCACCCATCCACAAAGGAGACTGCAGCTTGATTGCTGAGCAGTAATTTCAATCCAGATTCCTAGACTGTCTTGGCAAGGGCTAGTCCACATCCAGGCTCCTTGAGAAGAGATGCAGAGGGCTATATCTGGCGCATTTTTGTGTGCAACTTGAGGGAAAGAAGCTGCCCAGGTTGGGGCCCTATTGGGGTGATTCCCATAGGGAGAACCTAGAGAGGAAGAGGCTGATCCAAAAGGAGTGGGAAACGTTCCCCAGGAACGGAGGCTGTGTGACGGAGGCTGTGTGACGGAGGCTGTGTGACGGAGGCTGTGTGACGGAGGCTGTGTGAGGCTCTTTCTGAGCCCACGTGCTGGGGCAGGGCCAAGCCTTAGGGCACCACAAGCAGCCCATTTGATGAAAGGAGGGGGGATTTAACACGTTTGTCAGTCTTTGCTTCGCCAGTGCTTTGCAGACACCAGGGAGTCACTTCTCGGTGGGAGGCAGCGGCTTCCTGGGATGCCAGCACAGTGCATTGTGCCCCACTTGTCTGACACCTCAGTGTGGAATGGCCCTCCTGCCCAGTCACCACTCTGACCAGCCCCTGCCAAACACACTGAGGCCTGCAGCTGTGGTTAGGTGCACCCAATTGGGTCCACTAGAAAGAAACCATCCAGTGACACAGTGGACCCTGGTTGAACTTTGCTTGCTAAGTTAGGAGTAGCATGTAGGAGGTCCCTGAATTTTTCAATTATATATCAGAGCTGGGAGGCAAACCAATGAAGCAAAGAGCTGGAGATGGCAAGAGAATACAGAGGCAAGTGGGTCAGAGCCTAGCTTCTACAGAGCCCCCTCCCCGGAACCAGCCAGGGGTCACCCCATGTGTCCTTATCCTGTGTAGCCCAAGTCCAGAAAAGTGCCCTTTCTTCCCCTATGAGGTGGGCTTCCCTGAGACTGGTTCAGAGAAGGACCCGCAAAAGGAGAATGGCCACCCAGGAGAGCTACGAGACCTCACCAGTGTCTCAGGCCACACCCAAAACCAGTGCTCCTCTTATTGGTATATTAGTATTAAGTGGATGTCCCATAACGTTGAGGATGGAAATGAAACTGGGACAAAGGCTATTAGCTTAGAACAGAATCAGATTTCAACATGTGGATTAGCACAGAGCTGATCCAATTGAAACGACTCATTGTCCAGACAAGGAAACAAAGCTAGGGAAGTTAAGGAACTTGGCTGAGACCACACAGCTAGTAAATGGTAAACTTAGGGCTTGATCTTGGGCCTTCCAACTCCTTGTCCAGTGTTCTTTCATCGCACTGCAGCTGCCTCCTTTGAAACAGAGGTATTACTGAAGCTCCGTCCTGCTGGTTGACTCTCTCTTACCTCTTTGCCACTTCTCTTCCCACCTATCCCCAACCCCTTTATACCTCCTAAAATGAGTGACAAAAAGGGTTTTCTGATTCTAAGGCCATTAGTCTGTTATAGCTTGTGGTTAATTCAGATCCAGGCCAGTAGGCTAGAATGATGAGCTGATTGGTGTTTGTCACTGTGAAACTCAGACTGTACTCATTGGAATTGTGTCTCTTGCTTGTAATACAGTGGGCCCTCAGCCTGCCTTGTTCCTCGGAAGTGAGGGCATGGAGGGGTCTTTCCCTACTCTCTGCCCTTGGCCACAAAGTGCTGAGGGGCTAGCAGGGCCCGGTAAAGCTCTGCCACCCTGGGATTTCCCAGGCTGGAGTTCAGGAGACGTAAAGACTTCAGTTAAGCAATAAACAAAAATCTGGAGAGGTGATCCAGAATTCTGTGCATTACTCTGTTTCTTTTTCAAAAATGATCGGATCTGATGAGCCTGCCCTACTTCTTTGTTCTGATTCCCAGTGAGATGTCCTCAGTCAGTGTTGTCCCTCTGCCCGGCTCCCAGCTCTCTGCCAACTTCACACTCCTCTTGAGCTGAGCATCAGTCGCCTGTGGCATGGCTGCCTTCTGTCCTGGTCCCAACCCTAACCCGAGCTGAACTCTGAAGGACCTCTTCCCCTGCCCACCACGCTCATTCTGCCCCACCATTCCAATTGGTTCTTTTCAATGGGAAAAAGTTCCCCCAGTGTCCCCATCCCTTCCCTCATACCCACACACCCACAAATTGGTTGGTCTTCTTTCATTGGTTAAATATTTAACTGTCCATGGCAGACCTTGCTTTAACCCCTCTCACATCATGTTCTTTCCTTTTTGTGAGTTATTTTGCATTAACCAACTTTGTCAGCGACAGATGCATATGTGAGGGTGTCACATGCGACCTTCAACAGGGAAGACTTCTGGGCCATGGAGGACCGTCTAATACAAGGACTTATAAACTGACTGCATGAGCAATGAAAAAGCCAAATTATTCCGATTTTTTTTTTTTTTTTTTTTTTGAATCACTGTAAAAAAAAACTGATTTCTTTTGTATAGAGAACACTAAACGTATAATAAAAACTGTTCATAATGGACTCTGGCCATTTGATTTGTTCATGTTCCTTGGTTAATGGGCAGAGGAGGGGGTTTAGGCTTGAGGATAGAAGTGTGTGCACCAGACAGCACACACTTATAGAATTCTGTAAGCCCCCACTATCAGCCCCCACTTTAAAGTTGGTCTTATCCTGGTCTTCCTGTTGTTAGTTGTCAAGTTGTCCTTGACACATTGTGACCTTTTGGAATGGAATGGAATGCTGCCTGGTGCTGTACCATCTCCATGAGCGGTTGCAGATTGAACTGTTTTGATTCCTAGGGTCTTCACTGGCTGATTTTTGGAAGTAGATGACCAGGCCTTTCTTCCTAGTCCATCTTAATCTAGAAGCTCTGCTGAAACCTGTTTAACATCACAGCAACACACAAGCCTCCACTGACAGGTTGTGGCTGTGCAGGAGGGGCACTGGCCAGGAACAGAACCCTGGTCTCCCACGTGGAATGCAAGGATTCTACCCCTAAACCACCACTGCCCCTTTATCCTGATGTTATCCTTGCACAATTTGTGTTTTCAATATACAATGACTGGTACAGGAATATATACAGTCAGGAGGCACACACACGGAATTCAGAACTAATACATGGGTATGCACCATTGAATGAGTGCCATGTTGGGAGTGATGGGAGAAGGGCAGAAATGTGCATTAAAGCTATCTCCTGGCTCCTCTTTCTGCACCCCTTGCCCTTAGATGAGAGAACACTAGCATGTGACAGCATTGTGCCTGGCACCAAATAAGACATTTAATATTATTGAAAAGATGAGCAAAACTGCTTACAGCGAGCCAACCGCCCCCCCCCCCCCAACAGACACAAAGGAATCTTGACCAGCAACTACATGAGGAAGGGAAAGAAACCAGAAGGAGGGCTGGTGACTGCCGATGAGGTGCCCTGGCTGGGAATCACACACAGGTCTCCCACGTGAAAGGCGAGAATTCTGCCCCAGAACCACCACTGCCCCTTTATCCTGGTCTTATCCTTGCACAATTTGTGTTTTAATGTACAAAGACTGCTACAGGAATACGTACCGTCTGGTGTACAGCCACCAGCCCTCCTGATTTCGGTTGAGAAGCAATGCTCAACTTTTGCCTGCCACGCCTTCTATCTTGGTTCTTTGGCTCCTAGATTTTCCCTGAGTAATTGCCAAAGAGCATTACCCATGCAGGAGAACTTAAAAAAGGACGCCCCCTGCTCCAGCCCCTGAAAGACACAAGACACTATAACACTCCCTTTCCTTAGGATGCTGTGGAGGTTGGAGAGTGGACAGGGCTAAGAGGTGCTCCTGGCCTGCTTCCTGGGAAGATAACTAATAGTTTATAGGCAGTAATGGAGAATGAAGAGTTCCTGAGTGGTGCACATGGTTAAGCACTGGGCTACTGACTGAGAAGTTAACAGTTCAAACCCACCCAGAGGTCCCTCAGAAGAAAGACTTGGCAATCTGCTTCCAAGATATCAGCCATTAAAAAACACCATGAAGCTTATTTCTACTCTGACACACAAGGATTCATCATGAGTTGCAATCGACTCAAAGGTAACTGGTTTGATTTTTGTTTTTAGTGGGGAATAAGGGCAAAGGGATATCCCCAAATGTTTCAGACAAGTAGTCCGATCCAATCCACCTGTGTTTACTCTCACTTTGAAAGTCCTCATAACAGATCATTGACTTGAGAGGTTATCACTTCATTAGATTAAAATAAATAATTTCTGGGTCGGGTCTGGCTCCTCCTGAATTGTTGGGTAACATGTTGAGTGTGTCACACAGCACCTCTGAACCTCTCTGTTCTCTGCTTGGAATATGATGAAGATCTGTCCTCATTACTCTCAAGATCACAGACTGCCTCTGAAATTCATCCCTCATGTCCATTTGTACTGTCCCACTCTTGGTGCAAGCTCTTGTGCCCTGAAATCACTGTCTCCTTGCCTCCTGCCTTGTCTACTCTCCTGTTGAAACTGAAACCAGAAGTACCTTCCAAAATACAAATCTGATCACTTCACTCCCTTACTTGAAATCTTCAGTTGCTACAAATGGATAAAGTCTAAACTCCTTGGCTTGGCATGCTAGACCTTTGGTGATCTGACCCTCACCTCTCCAATCTCATTTTCAACACTCCCCACAAGTACCCTAAATTCTAGCCATACCAAGCTGTTTCCAGATGACTGTGACATGTCACAATTTCTCACACTTCCCAGTTTTGGAAGTTCAATTCTGCTCACAAGTGTGTATCAATTACCTAACAACAACAAAAATAAACACTGCCATGGAGTCAATTCTGACTCATACTCAACCAATGAAGTAAGACTAGAATAGAGTTCCAGTGCTCGAGGAGCTCAGACTGTCATGGGAGACAGTCAAGTCCATGGAGTGATGTTAGAGTGTCTTAAACAAAGGGCTCAGTAAATGTGGGTTCTGTGAATGAATGATGGCCCAAAGGTGGGTCTGCTTGGAACACTCCTGCCATATTCTACTCCCTTTGGATAATTCATAATCCCCAGAGCTGATGCTCACAATCAGATCTTGAACATCCAGTGCCGCCTCCTTATCTCTCTTGGGCCCCTATAAGGCAGGCTGTGCCCTCTATGCTGGGTCTCACATCTTTAACACTCAACTCAGGTGACACCTCCTCAGGAAATCTTCCCTGATACTACTTCCTGCACAAAGCACATACACATTTTCAGTCTGATTTAGATACCTCTGTCTGTGCCCCAGGAGTTCTGGTAGCGTAGTGCCTAAGTCACTTGACTGCTAACCAGAAGGCTGGCGGTTCAAACCCACCAGCCACTCCTCAGAAGGAAGGTTGGGCAATCTACTTCCGTAGTGATACCACCTGGGAAACCTAAGGAGGGGTCGCTATGAGTTGGGGCTGACTCAGTGGCACATAACAACAACAACAGTCTGTGCACCCAAGCACTCTGTTCTGTATCTCTCAGATGGGTTTGGCATTTGACATTTATTGTGTTTCTTTCACTAAATTAGGAACATCTTGAGGGCAAGAGACAATGTTTTTCATCTTTATCCACAGCCCAGTGCCTGTCACATACCAACTGCCAATTGAAGGATAGAACAAACAAATAACTGAATGAATGAGATCCTTTGAAAGAAATAGCTAGGTGAATTCAAAGGTTTTCATATCATCCTCTGATGTGGATTTGACATTTTGGGGGATGTAGTCCATGGACCCAGCCTTAGATCAGGAGCCCCACTCATGGGATGCAGAAGTGGAAAGAGGAAGCCAGCGTCTTGTTTGCAGAAAGCCAACCTCAATTCAACAGAGGCCAGACAAAGCGGCTGCCGCTCCTCAGAGCCCCAGAGACCCCCCAGAATATCTGTCATCCCTCATCCCTGTCTCCTGAAGGCTGCACCTCCCAGCCCATTAGAAATGCTAATCTCCAGCTTGGAGCTGGATTAACCGACCCAGTGGGAGGGGACAAGTCATCTTCCAATCTTTATTAAGAATGAAGGCTGTATCCCCTCTTGCCCAGCTGCCCCCAAAGGAGTTTCTCGGAGTTCCTTCTAGCCCCTCTCATCAAGGCCGCCTCCACTGCTCAGTGCTCTATTCAGTGGAGGAAGGCGGAGGAGGCCCATTACAACCCCCACCCCCACTTAATGCATCAGAGCCCATTTGTTTGATGTCAGCTCCTGCTGGAGCCCGGGCCAGGCAGTGGGCCTCAGTGCAATTTGGAGCCACAGCTGCGGCCCCACAGCCCAGTCCCAACCCCCACTTCCACCCCAGAACTTGCTGCTGACTAGCCCCAGACCCCGCTACTGAGAAGCATGGCTTTGTGTAAATGGAGGACTCGGCTGAGTCTGCTGGTGGTGTATGTGTCACCAAGACAATTCTGACTCATAAGGACCCCAGGTGAGAGTTGACCTCCCCGTAGGGTTTTCCAGGCTGTGGTCTTCATAGGAGCATATCACCCTTTCTCCAACAGAACAGCTGGGTGGGTTCCCACCACCAACTTTTAGGTTAGCAGTCAAGCACCTAATCATTGCATCACCAGGACCCCTTGCTAAGTCTAGCAAAGTCCAAAAGAGACCTTTGGCTCTGGCTTGGGTTCATTAGGATATCTCTTTACTCGCACTGAGCCCAAACAGGAATTTCCACCACTCAACTTAACATAGAAGACCACAGCGCAGAGCAGGGTTGCACAACAGGGTTTCCATTGACACAAACAAACAGTACACATGATATTTTTTAAGTCCCAAATGCCTTCTAAAAAGACTGAATCCTATTAAATGGAAGGATCTTCAATTATTAAGCCATGGACTTGAGCTGTGTAGAGCATTTGCAGACAGCAGCTGGAGAGAGTCCTGCCTAATAGAGGAGCAAATGAAGAGCAGAGATGGGTAGAAGGAAGATTAGAGCAGTGGTTGACTACTAAGCAGAAGGCTAGTGGTTCAAACCCACCACCCACTCCTCAGAAGGAAGGTTGGGCAATCTACTACCATGGTGATACCACCTTGGAAACCCAAGGAGGGGTCTCTATGAGTCGGATCTGACTTCATGGCAGTGAGTTTGGTTTTTTGGGTTTTTTCTCAAAGTGTGGTCCATGGACCAGCAGTATCAGCATCACCCAGAACTTGTAGAAATGCTGACCTACTGAATCAGAAACTCTGGAATGGGGTCCAGCATGCTGCACTTTAACAAACCTTCTAGGTGATTCTGATGCAGACTCAAATTTGAGGACCACTAGACTAGAAAGGATACAATAAGGCAGGGCACTCTGGGATGCCCATGTCCCCCAAATCGTCAAGTCTACAAATTCATGAATTTGCTTTGTGTGAGTGTAATTTTTATGCAAACTAGCAAAGTTGCTGAATTTTATACCTAAATGGATGCAAGGTGAAGCAGAGACCACATGAGAATGTGGGAGTCAAAGCACAAGCTCCTAGGAACTTACAAAAAGTATGGGAAGGACTTTGACTTTCACAGATTATGCACAAGGCAGGGAATCTAGCCATTTATACCTCAATGTCCGAGAGGCAAGGAGGCATCAGAAGGTGTTTGGGTCATAATACATTTAAGGTAAGTGAAGTAAAAATAATGTCAGCGTGTGAGGTGTAGGACTGAGAGCTTTATGCAAATTATCTCTTTTAACCTTCACCAGCCCTTTGAGGCTGTAGTTTTATATCCTGGTACAGATGAGGAAACTATGACTCCAAATAGCTGAGTCATTTGACCCAGGTAAGAGCAGGAGTCCCACTCCGCCCAAAGCTAGAACTAGCTGCCTGGTCTTTCTGAGTCTAAAACCTCAGCTACTTGGGGTGTGAATAGAATCTCTCTGAAGAATTAGCCCTGGAGTCCTTGCTTCAAAGAGGTCATGCCAGAGCAGCACATGCCAGCTCCTCTCTTTCATCCAGCAACAATTCACCCAGCTTAGTTTCCACATGCTGCTGTAACAGAAATACCACTAGTGGGTGGATTGAAAGAACAGAACTTTATTTTCTCACAGTTCTGGAGGTTAAAAGTCCAAATGAGGTCATGGCCATGTTGATTCCTTCCTTGTAGGCTATCATTTGTTGCTGGTTGCCATCTAGTCAATTCTGACTCCTGGCAACCCCATGTGTGCAGAGTAGAACTGCTCCATAGAATTTTCAAAGATATAACCTTTCAGAAGTAGATTGCCAGGCCTGTCTTCCAAGGCACCTCAAGGTGGCTTTGAACTGCCAAGTTTTCAGCTAGTAGTTCAGCATTTAATCATTTGCACCAACCAGGGCTCCTCCTTCTAGGTAGTTGCAGACATTCCTTGGTTCCTTGGCATGTGTTCCTCACATGTGTCTGTCTTCCCCTGTGTGCACATGTCTGTATCTAATCTGCTATTTTTGTAACTCAGAAATTATTAGGTTTAGAGCCCACCTTATTTGAGTATGATGTAATTAACCTAACAAGAAGTCCTATTTCCAAACAGGATTACATCCACAGGTATACGGGTTAGGATTGGGAATGTTGTTATGTACCGTCGAGTCAGACCCGACTCATAGCAACCCCTCCTTGGGTTTCCGAGGCGGTATCATTACAGAAGTAGATTGCCCAACCTTCCTTCTGAAGAGTGGCTGGTGGGTTTGAACCGCCAGCCTTCTGATTAACAGTCAAGTGTCTTAGGCATTACACCACCAGAGCTCCAAGGATTAGGAATAGGTGTTAGAATTCCAATACATGTTTTGAGGGGGAGCACAATTTAATACATAACAACCCCTTACTATTCTGCTTTGGTGTGTAAGGACAGTAAGCTCTGACTCTACACTGGGAAAACTCAGGAGAGGGGTGTTGGTGCCATGCAGCCTATGGCCATGGGATAAGGAGCAACAAAGCAATATGTGCCACCCTTCTCCAGTCTTCCTTGAGTCAGAGTAAGAGCCAGAACTCTGTAGACTAGTCAAGGCCTAGCTGTGTGACCTCGGGCAAGCTACTTAACCTCTCTGTGCCTCCATTTCTTAATCTATAAAACAGGGATTGTAATCACAGCAACTCTGTAGATTATTATAAGGATTAAATCAGTTAAAATGTGTAAAGTTCTAAGAACAGTGCCTGGCACATAGTAAGCACTATGTAATAATTTGTAAAATAGGCAGATCAATCACCATACATGTTCCTTCTTGCTTACCAGAATGTTCACCCCAGCCTCTACTTCTCCTTCAAAAATTCTACCCATCCTTAAAAACAAAACAAAAAACAAGTTGCTGTCATGTTGACTCTGACCCATAGTGGCCCCATTGATGTAAGACTAGAACTGTGTTCCATAGGATTGCTTTTTTTTTCTCCTTTTATAGCTTCCAAGCTTTCATTCTTTTTTTTTTTTTTAATTGTGATTCAAGTGAAAGTTGACAGAGCAAATTAATTTTTCATTCAACAATTCATATATATTTTGTTTCATAACATTAGTTGCAATCCTCTCAATGTAACAGTACTCTTCCCACTTCCTGCCTGGGTTCCCCATTTCCATCCACCCTTCTTTCCTGCCCCTTCCTGCCTTTTGAGCTTTGTTTTTGGGTAAATGCTGCCCTTTTGGTCTCATATGGTTGATTGTTCTGTTGTTGTTCTTATGTGCCGTGGAGTCGGACCCGACTCATAGCAACCCCTCTTTGGGTTTCCAAGGCGGTATACTATGGAAGTAGATTGCCCAACCTTCCTTCCGAGGAGTGGCTGGTGGGTTTGAACCACCAGCCTTCCGGTTAGCAGTCAGTTGCCCTAGGCATTACACCACCAGAGCTCCTTGATTGTTCTGAGGAGCATGTTATTGTTCACTTTATAGGCCCATCTATTGTTTGGGTGAAAGGTACTCCCCAGGGATGGGTTTAGTTCCAGGTTTGAAAGATGTCTAAGGGTCACAGTCTTGAGGGTTCCACCAGTCTCTAACAGACCAGTAAGTCTGGTTGTTTTCATGACTTTGAATTTTTTTCCCATATTTTTCTCCCACTCTGTGCAGGACCTTCTACTGTGATCCTGATCAGAGAGGCTGGTAGTGGTAACCAAGCACCATCTTGTTTTTCTGGTCTCAGGATAGTGGAGGCTGTGATTCATGTGCTCCATTAGTTCTTTGCACTAATTGTTTCCCTGAGTCTTTGAATTTCTTCGCTCTTCTTTGCTCCAAACAGGGAGACACCAACAGTTGCATCTTTGATGGCTGTTCACAACTTTTAAGACCCCAGTCGCTACTCACCAAAGTAGGATGTAATACATTGTCTTTGTGAACTTTGTTATGCCAATTGACCTAAAGGTCCTCCATGACTATGGTCCTAAGCCCTCAAGTCCAGTGACTCATCCCCACATGGTATTTCATTATGGCAAAAAGTTTTCATAGCTCTGTCCCCTGTGTGCTCTACTACATCCTTGAATATATTTACAACACATACAAATACAAATATGTAGAAATCCTCTGCCAGACCTATATATACTTGTGGGTAGAGTACCATTCCCTTTCTCACACTTATTCAGCTTGCATGTCTACCTACATATCCACTAATAGATTATTGTTTGTTTTAGCAGTTATTGCAGGATTGTGTAGCTCCATAGGAAATAGATTGCTAGGTCTTTCTTCCAAGGTGCCTCTGGATGGATGCTGTGGTAGTTAAGGTTATATGTCGACTTGGCTGGGCCTGGTTTTGAGTGGCTGGGCAACTGGATATAGTTATTCCTTATGGTGAGACTGGTAATCAACTCCATGGTGGCATCTACTGTGAGAAGCTGAGTAAGCTGCCTTAGGGATGTGATCTGCTTCCAGTATATAAGAAGAAGCTTTGAGAAAGGTCTTAAGCTTTTTGGCACAATCTGGATCGTGCATTTGGCTGAGTCTTCATTTCAGTAGCCTACCATGTTGGCTGCCAATCTTGAGACTGTTTCTGGACTTGAACAGAGGAATGTTAGGCAGGAAGGTAGAATAGGGGCCTGTCCTGTCCTAAGGGGCAGGCCCAAGGGAGGAGAAAAGGGAAAGATGTGGAATATCTACAGAAGTTAATAAGCTAACACCTGTAGAAACCTGTCAACTGCCTGCATAGTCTAGCCAACCCAAATTAAGCAGAATAACCGTGAGCTCAGGAAACTTGAGGTTTCTAACTTGTTCCCAACTTGGAGCATGCATTAAAGCCCCATGTTCTGACCCAGACTTAGTTCCATATCATTATAATATCATCATAATATAATTATCACTGCCTTCTTTTTGTGGTTTTAGTCTTTAGCATATTGGCCAAGTGCAGGACTCTCAAGGACCTGGCAATCAACCTGTCACTCAAGGGACTCACCCCACCTTAACAACACCCCTTCACACCCCTTTTAGGGAGTATAAAACTAGTAAAGTTAGACAGCTTAACATCCTTCCCACTAGTGGGGAGAGACCCATTTCCCTCTTGGAAATGTACCTTGTTGTAGCTTGCTTTTAATAAAGGCTTATATGCTCGTGGAATTGATGCTTGTGGTACAAGTTTGTTAATCCACCGCCAATACTGTCACCGACCATCGCCCGTTCCTGCTGCCCACCTGTGGATCACCCACTTGTGGAGATTCTTCCCATGAGTAGGGAGGCCAGGGATTGAGGCTAGCTGCCTAGGATAACACTAGTAGTGGCCTGCGTGTTGCTTGATAATCTTGGGAATGTGCCATTAGACATGTCAACCTTGGGTCTGTCAGCCTCAGCAGACAGCAGTTGCCTGAGTCAAGAAATGCCTCCAGCTCCAGTGGGCCGGGAGCAACAGGCAGAACTGAAGTCCAAACCCCTAGAGCTGGCACTTTGAACTCAGACTTCTAGCCTCCTAAACTGTAGGAGAATGAATTCCTGTTTGTTCAAGCCATCTGCTTGTGCTATTTTCTGTTACAGCAGCACTAGATAGCAAACCTTTTGGTTAGTGTTAACTACTTGCACTACTCAGAGACAACTCCCTATCCGTCAGAAAACCAAAAACCAAACTCACTGCCATCAAGTCGATTCCAACTTATAGCAACCCCCATTGGGTTTCCAAGGCTGTAAATCTTTACAGAAGTAGACCACTTTATCTTTTTTTTTGCAGAGTGGCTGGTGGGTTCAAACCACCAACCTTTTGGTTAGCAGACAAATGCTTTAATCACTACATCACCCAAGCTCCCCATCCTTCAAGGCAGGCTCAAATCCCATCTTTCCCATGAACCACCTTAATGCTTCTAGGGCACTCTCCTTCCAGCAGCCTTTCCGGACCTTCTTGTTCACCTGGTGTTGAAATGAGTTCCTTTATGTGATCATTTGCCTCCATTCTTTAGAAAACATCTTGAGAGATTTTTCCTCTAAGTCCTGAGGAGTTACCTTTGCCTTAGTTTTCTAGCCCTGAGGGTCTATTACTTTTGTAGTTTGATTGACATTTCCTGAATCAGCTGTAAACAACTTGGTTTTGATACTCTTTTGTCTGATCCTGGCCAGCAGCCTGCCCAGTGATTGGGATCCAAATTAAGCAGAATGAATTATACAAATGAGTTGTATAATAATCCAGTAGTGCTGTAGTGATTAAGGTATTTGTCTGCTAACCAACTGAGTTGTAGCACAGCTGCACCTACTATGCAAATGAAGTATCTGTGGCCCACTGAGAGGGGATTAGTCAGTCCATGGCCCTGGTGGGAGGGCCATGCCTTGAAATTGACAAGGAGTTTGTGTATTTAAAGGAGTCCTGGTGGTGCAGTGGTTAAGGCACTCAGTTGCTAACCAAAAGGTTAGCGGTTCAAACCCACTAGGGACAAGATAGTCTGCCTCCATAAAGATTTACAGCCGTAGAAACTCTTAAGGGGCAGTTCTACTCTGTCCTATACGGGCACTATAAGTGGAATCAACTCAATGACAGTGGGTCTGGTTTTGGTTTTGCATATCTAAGCAGCCTGCCCTACATATGTCTGGGCAGACAGAAAGGACCAGGAAGAGAAGCAGCAAGAAGAAGGAGAGAAAGGAGACTTCCAGTAAGATGGTAGACTAGGCAGACAACTGACACAGACCCTCTTCAACAAAGCAAAAAAAAACAATTGACAGAGATACAGAAGATAATCCTGGAACCCTGAGCTTTGAAAGGAACTATACAGAAGTGGGTTAGGCACAAATTACTGGAAAAACCTGAACAAAAACAGTGAGTACAGACATGGTCAGAGCTGTGGACTATTAGCTACTGTGATGGGACCAACAGCATGAATATTTCCCTGGTGCTGGGACCTGAGCATTGACCTAAAGATCAGCCCTAGTCACCAAGGGCTGCAGGGACAACGGCACTGGTGGCCTATGACTAGGAAGGGAAACAGCCAGGAGGGAGACAACATGAGCTGTTGATTTTCTGCTGTCCAAAGGGCATAGCCATTTTGATTGTTTACACATAGCAGCCATTTGGGATATTTAAAGTGACCAAGGGAGCAGCTATTTTGAATGTTTACAAGTGGCAACCATTTTGGATTTTAAACTGATAGCATTCTCATTCGGATTCCAGGGGCCTAAGAATAGGCTCTGTTTGCCAAGGTCAGCAAGGACATACAAGAGGCTGACAACAGTAAAGGAGACAAGTGGAAAGTATGTAAGTGCTGTCAGCTAGAGAACAGAGGAGCATAGCACAGTACTCTGCTTGCATATATAACATACAAACAAAACAAAGAAAATGAAAATTGTGGGCAAGTCACTCCAACATACAATCACCAATTAAATATAAACACACAAAAAAAGTCACAATGCCTTGGAAACAACAGAGCATCACAGTCCACACAAAGAAGCAAGATAAAGCAGGAGAAACAAGGGAATAGGATACAGACCCAAAACACATCCCTGAGGAAGACGCAGTATTGGAACTCCCTGATAAGGAATTCAAAAGGATTATATTTAGGTAACTTCAATGAATTGAGAGACGGATCAAGGAAAACACAGAGAAAACCCTGTAACAATTTAGAAAGACAATACAAGAACAAAATGACAAAAGAAATGAAAAATTAGAAATGATACAAAATTTATACACAGAAATCCAGAAGATTAATACTAAATTTTCAGAAATAGGTAAGACATTGAAAGGGCAAAGGAGCAGAATTGAATCAATGGAAGATAGCATTAGGGAGATTGAAGGCAAATACCTGAACACTTCTTTGGAAAGGGATGTTGTTGTTGTTGTTGTTGTTATGTGCCGTCAAGTTAGACCTGACTCATAGCAACCCCTCCTTGGATTTCTGAGGCAGTATCACTATGGAAGTAGATTGCCCCATCTTCCTTCCGAGGAGTGGCTGATGGGTTTGAACCACCAGCCTTCTGGTTAGCAGTCAAGTGCCTTAGCCACTATGACCAGAACTCCCTTGGAAAGGGATAAATCAGAAAAAGATCAAAACAAAATGAAGAAAGCCTAAGGTCCATGTGGGATACCATAAGAATTCCAGAATTCCAGAACAGGAAGAGACAAATAAAATCACAGAGAAAACTGTCAAAGATTTGTTGAAAGAGAATTTTCCTGGTATGATGAAAGATGAGAATATATCCATTCAAGAACTCCAATGAACCCCAAACAGGATAGACCCCAAAAGAAAATCACCCAGACATATCATCATCAAACTTACCAAAACCAAAGACAAAGAAAGAATCATGAGAGCAGCACAGGAAAAATGAAAAGTTACCTAAAGGGGCAACCAATAAGACTGAGCTCGGATTTCTCGACAGAAACCATGCAGGTAAGAAGACAATGGGATGGTATATATAAAACCCTGAAAGACAAAAATTTCCAACCAAGAATTATGTATCCAGCAAAACTGTCGTTCAAATATGATGGTGAAATTAGGCCATTTTCAGATAAGCAGTAATTAAGGGAATTTGTTAAAACCAGACCAACCTTACAAGAGATGCTAAAGGGAGCCATTTGAACAGAGAAGCAACAACAGCCAACAACAACTGACCATTAACACATGTGATGATATAACCCAGAAACCAACCCAGCTATGGAAGTATCCAAAGTAAATAAGCCTACAAGATTGTAAATAGGGAACCAGAGACATCAATTGACAGAGGTAAAAAACCATGGCCTGGAGTCCTTAAGATTCTGGGTTCCATGTAGCCAGTCGGGGATTAGAAATTGTGATGCTTGGCCAAGGGCTACACTTCATCTCCACCATAGCTTGTGACCAGACAGTGTTGCTGTTTAAACAGACCATTTCAGGAGACTTTCAACCAATTTTCTCTTTAGCTTTTATTACAGCCTATTTTTCTTGGTATGTAAAGCCGTTCAGATTATTTTTTTTAAGTCTCCCCTTTAAGTTTATGCTGGACTTTAAGAATGGCTCTCTGATCATTTTTATGATATTCTTCAATGTTTTAAAGTTCTGCTTTTGTTTGAGTATCTGTCTGCTAGGGAAGAACACCCCAAGGAGGGGTCGCCATGAGTCGGATCCAACTTGAGGGCACATAACAACAACAAATGGGGTCATTACAATGGATTTTCAAACCCAGGAGAGAAGTAGAGAGGCAAGGCTAGTGTCTAAATTGGTGAAGTGTTTGGGGAGTGGAAGTATGTCTGACCTCCACCTCAGGATCAGCATTGGACTGATCTTGATTCACACTGTCCCCCATGAAGTTAGACAGGTTCTGATGGTATTATTACTACCACGGCCATCTTACAGCTTGGTACTCGGCCCTCAACATGTTGTTGTTAAGTGTCATCAAGTCAGTTTTAACTCGTAACGACCCCATGCAACTGAGTAGAACTAGTCTGCAGGATTTTCTAGGCTATAATCTTTGACTGCTAAGAAGGCTGGCGGTTCAAACCCACCAGCCACTCCTTGGATGGAAGATCAGGCAATCTACTTCTGTAGTGATATCACCTCGGAAACCCAAGGAAGGGTCGCTATGAGTTGGATCCAACTCGCTGGCAGTGAGTTTGGTTTGGCTTTTTTTAATCTTTACAAGAGCAGATCAGCAGGTCTTTCTCTTGCAGAGTTGCTGAGTGAATTCGAACTGCCAACCTTTTGTTTAGCAGCCAAGGACTTAACCTTTGTGTTACCAAGTCTCCTTGCCTTCCATTCCCTGATACTGCAGGGGTGTGTTTCTTCTATGCCTGGCCAGTCTCCAAAGCTCTGAAGGACATAGCCAGGACCTCGTGCCCCTTACACTTATGTGGCACCCAGCCCTGCACCTCATGCACAGCAGGTGGTCCATAAACATGTTTTGGCTAATCTTTGGAACCCACTGGTCCCAAAAGGGTAACTGGCCCCATTTGCATTCAATCCATCTACACTCCTGGATTTACTGCCTGGCTAGTGGTTTAGTCTGTGTGATATTGGCAAAAGGGTGGGCAAATTTGTCTTCCTGAAAGCAAGTATACCAGGTTCCAAGTGGCTGAATGCAAGGGCCGGTGATGAGTATTGAGGGCTACAAGTTTATCCTACAGCCCCATTAATTAACTTCCTCAAAGTCCCCTAAGTGCTCTTGTCTGCCTTTAAAGCTCAGGAACTTCTCCCATTTATCAGAAAAGAGTGTCTATCTTCCACTTCCCTCCCTCTTGTGCCTGCTAGCTGCAGCCTGGCTGTTACGATGCAGCACTGCCCTCTACCCACCACATACCCCAGGGGGCAGAAGAAGAGGTCCAGAAGTCCTAGACATGTCCAGAAAATGAATGGCCACAGAACTCAGCTGATGTCCCCCTCCAAGAGCTCTCTCAGCATTGGCCAAGCCTATAGCACTGGGCCAGATTGGATGGAGCCCAACTCCTGAGGCTTAAAATCAGTTGCTGTCAAGTCAGCCCCAACTCATAGGGACCCCATGTGTGTCAGAGCAGAACGGTGCTTCAGAGAGTTTTAAGTGGCTGATTTTTTAGGTGTGGATCACTAACCTTTCTTTTGAGATACCTCTGGGCACCTCCAACCTTTTAGTTAGAGGCAGAGTGCTTGACCATTGAGCAACCCAGAGTTTAGAGCAGGAGAAACTTCTTCCAGGCAGCAGGCATTGGACTTGGGACTCCTTCCTTCTTGACACTGGGAATACTTCTTCCCCCAGGAAAGAGGACTTTGGCAAAGCCCATTCTCAATCCAATCAGCTTTGAGGTCCAGAGGACCTAAAATTTGTCATCCTTCTCCTTACTCAGGGCCTAGAAACAATTCCATGAAAAACAAAACCCAAACAAAGAAAAAAAAAAAGTCCTTGCTTCTGAACCACAGCATTGACCTCCTTCCCAAGTTTTGTGTAGGGCAGTGCCCAAGTGTGGCTGGTGCAGTCAAAGGTGGTGGCTAGTGTAGCAGGCTGCCTACAGGGGAGAGAATTTGGGCTGGATTAGACTTGCGCCAGGGCGCTTCTCGCCTCCCATCACGACCAGTCTTTATGAGGTTGGGTCCTGGGAGACACCCTAGTCCCCTTTCAATTACGTGTGTGTGTGTGGCTCAGGCCCACTGAATGTCAGTGCTAGAGTCAGCCCTGGTCCACTCCCCCAGTTCTACAGACTCCTCACAACAAACGCTAATTCCAAAACCGGCTCCTCCACCCCCTTTCAGTATTAGCTAATGCATCTTTGGGGGATAGCAGACTCCAATTTCAAATTATGGCAAACCAGACTGCATTTGAAAGGGTTGTGAGTTTTTCTAGGGAAAAAGAAAGAGAAAGAAACACTACAAACTTACAAATATACTTATTCCAAAACCATATAGAAATCGTTTGAGATTTTCCCTGCTCTGGACTCTCCCAGGCCAGCTAGCTTCCTGTCAAAGCAGACAGCTGTGACAACTGAGCTGGCAGGGCCAGTGAGGACTGGGAGGGGCAGTTTGGTAATTCTCTGGAATCTTGTTCATCCTAAACGGAGGAACATGTAGGTGTAACCCCAGTTCCCAGAAGCGGGCAGGGCAGGGCGGAGTCTCTGCACAGCTTCCCCCATTCCCCGCACCCTGACCCCCACCATTGTTATTTCCAGTTCTCCATCCCCTCAGAGCTGCCAGCCTTGCTCTCAAGAGTCCATCAGGGGCTTTTAAGTGAGCCCCCAGCTTTCATCCTATTAGCGAACGGGGAGTAATTATGACTTCATTAGCCAAATAGGTTTTCGGTTCACAGACTCCTCCCTCCAAAACAAAACACACACCCACTTCCCTCCATCTCCATCCCCTGAGGCCTCAACTAACAATGCAGCAGGCTCCAGGGAGACCCAGGAGGAAGGGGAAGAAGCCAGGGACGGCTGGCCAATGGGGAGGAGGCCAGGAGCCCCCCTGCTTTCCTCCGCCGCGCATCTGTCGGCGCCCCGAGAGGGTTTTGACAGGGAGAAGGATGGCACTCAGCAAATGAGGGGCGCGACCCCTTGCATCTGTCTGCAGCTCCTTGCCCCCTGGCCCTGCTCGCTCTTCCAGTCACGGGTTAACCCCTGGGCAGTCTCCTTAGCCAGGAGGGCTCTCTGGGCCAATGCCTAGGGCCTCCAAATTGTCCGGAGTCCTCCAGTCCCCATCCTGTGCTTCAGCAGCTGCAGTCCCTGGGACAAAGAAGTAGTTGGGAATGTCCACTCCCCTTGGCATGTTTGGCTAAGCGAGGACAAAGCTATGCTCCAGGGTCATCTGGCTGGGGAACCCTTTAGCCAGCCCCCACCCCAGCCACCAAATCAGTCAGGCAAGTCCCTGACATAGCTTCCCTTGGTCATTTGTCTGACATTTCACACTTTAGCGCTTGGAAGAGTTTTCTCTGGGTCTAAATTAACTCCACATTTCAATTAAAACTATTCTCTCTTGGGAAATTGCTTATAGTCTTTCTCTTTTCGTTTCCTTTTACTAGGATTCAAAAGCATGCCATCCAGTCCCTGCACCTTTGAGCAGGACCCAGCTAACCTTATTGTTGTTAGGTGCCATCGACTTGGTTTTCGACACGATCCCATGTAACCCAGTGGAACTGGCCCATAGTGTTTCCCACTCCACTCCAATCTCCTTAATTACTGCCAGCCATGCAGTGTTCATCACGACCTCCTGTCTCTCCCTGCAGGCCAGGGAAGCATCCAGGATAGTGACTCCAGCCCATACCTCACCAGGAGAAGTTGTGGGCTCTCTGCGGACCCTCAGACACATGCCTCTTTGTCCACACTGCTTCCAAAGAGAGCTGCCTACCTCTTCTCAGGACTTTGCAATTAACAGCTAGCGAATTCTCATTTCTGCTGAAGGCCCCTCTCTTTGGATCCTCAGCCTGCAAGATGCCATCTGCTGTGGCTGGACCCAGAGGCAGGGGGATAGATGAGATGATCTCCAGACAGTCCTGCCATTTCTGAGACTTGAAGATACATGCAGCCTTGGCTCTAACCTGACCCTGTTCTGCTTGACAGTTCTGCTATTGCCTTCCCTCCCCCAACCCCAACCCACAACCAGCCCAGAGGCCAGGCAGGAGGACTCCCTGCTCCTTGTCCTTCAAGGGAAGAAAGTCCCTAGAGACCAGTCTAGCTGTACACACTATGCCCCTGCTTGCGTTCCCTGAAAGCGACCATCCTTTTGTTAATTCTGCAATTTCCCAAAGTGCCAGGAGCATCTCATCTGACAGTCACAGCATCTGTTCCTCTCACTCTCCAGAAGGTTGGGTGGGAGCAGTGCCAGCCCCTTCCTTGAGGCTCCCCCAGCCTCACACTCCTTCCTCCTTCCATCAGAATTTGAGCACCCTGTTCACCTGGCTCCCTGGGAGTGCCCCAGATGCTTCTCTGCATCCCTAGCCCCGGACACCCTAAGTCCAAGGCTGACAGGCACAGCCTCAATACCCATCTCCTCTTCTGGGACCAAGTTCACCTACCCAAGTGGCTGTTCCTTGAAGGTCTGCAGGGGAAAGAGGCTATTCTTCCATTTGAGGCCTGCCTAGGGCCTTTCACAAGTGGAGGCACCACAGGGTGGCAAGAAAAGGGCAAGCCTCATGCTTGGTCTTTCCCGGTGCCTGTTCCTTCTGTACACACAGTCCGGGCTGCTGAGTTCCAGGGCAGTGGATGTCCTGGCTGGTACCTCAGCCCAGAAAACATTTTGGGAGTCTGGCTTGGCCCTGCCCTTAACTTCAGCATAGAATTTCTCAGCCTCAGCATTGTTGATATCACCGCCTGTCTGTCAGGGGAGGTTTGAGGGTTGCTATGATGCTGAACATGTTTTCAGTGGAGCTTCCAGACTAAGACAGACTAGGAAGAAAAGCCTGGTGATCTACTTCAAAAAATCAGTCAATGAAAGCCCTATGATCACAACAGTTTGATCCACAAACTGACCATGGGGATGGTGTAGGACCAGGCGGCATTTCATTTTATGCTTGGGGTTTCCATGAATCAACTCAATGGTGGCTAACTACAACAATTCTCAGTTGGAAGGGCCTTCCTGTTCATTCTAGGATCTTTACCAGCAAACCTGGCCTCTACCTACTAGGTACCGGTAGCATACATATCCCTGACCCCCAGTTATGACAACCAAAAATGTCTCCTGTTAAATCCTGTTGATTCTGACTTACGGCGACCTCACATACTTCAGAATAGAACTGTGCTCCACAGGGTTTTCTTGGCTATAATTTTATGGAAGCAGATCACCAGGGCTTTCTTCTATTGCACTGTCGGTGGGGAGGGATTTGAACTGCCACCCTTTCCATTAACAGCCATGACAAACCATTTGCACTACTCAGGGACCCACAAAATATTGCCAAATATCACCTCCCTGAGAACCACTGAACTAAGGCAAAAACAAACTCTCAGAACCAGGAGACTCAGACACTCCCTCAGGTTTCTGATTCCTAGACTCCAGATGACAGAGAAATGGCTTAAACCAGGAATTGGCAAACATTTTCCGTACAGAGCCACATAGTAAATACTTTTGGCTATGCAGGGTAGCCAGTTTCTAAGTTCATAAGTCATAACTACTCAACTGCCGACATAGCGTGAAGGCCACCATAGACAGCACATAAGTGAATGAGTATGGCTGTGCTATAAGAAAGCTTTATTTATGAGCACTGAAATTTGAATTTCATATTATTTCCATGTGTCATGAAATAGTTCTTCTTTTGATTTTTTTTCCAACCATTTGAAAATGTAAAAGGCACCCTTAGCATACAGACTGTACTCTGGCTTAAAGAATCTTAGATGGATCAAGACTCCAGGATCCCTGCTGACCTGTTTGCTACTATGGGATTAACGAAGTCAAGGGCAGGGGCTGATGTTGCCAGTAGAGTCCTACTGCTCTCAGGGGTAGGGGTTGGGGACTCAATCTCCCCAATCCTCTTCAGCCCAATAACTCTGGGTACTGTTTTTAGTGAGGCACCCCCATACACATTAATTGAATCAAATACATCATCTACAGAGCCCAGTGCAAGATGAAGATGTGAGGACCCTTGTTAAAATTTTATTAAAAATTCCAGGACAATAGCAGAACATTGAACCATGCCTGAGGCCCATCTGAGCAGGAGACTCTGTGTTGCACACCACACAGGTTGCATACCCATGAAGCCAGCAGGAACTTCAGCTCTTCTCCCAAGAAGGTCTGCACCCATTCACAGCCTCTGCCAGTCAGGGTACTGACATACCAGACTGGTCCTCTCTCTCTTTTGTGAACAGGTAGACCTGGGGCATTTCAATCCAGTCCATGACCCATCACCAAGCTGTGCACCCTTGAGCAATACTGCATCTGCTTGTTGTTGTTGTTGTTGTTATGTGCCGTCGAGTCAAACCCGACTCATAGTGACCCCTCCTTGGGTTTCCGAGGCAGTATCACTACGGAAGTAGGATTGCCCAACCTTCCTTCCGAGGAGTGGCTGGTGGGTTTGAACCGCCAGCCTTCTGGTTAGCAGGCAAGTGTCTTAGCCACTATGCTACCAGAGCTCAATCTATATTCTCTCCAGGGCACCCAGGGTGGGTGGAGAAGTAGCCAATTATACCTCACCATGGCCTTCTCTACCCCCATTCTGAAAACTCTGAGAGAAGCAGATGACCCACTCATCAATGCATTTAACAAATAGGGATTGAGCACCAGGCACTAGACAGATGCTGAAGGTGAAAGGGTAAAAGACACAATGACAGAGACACCCATAATCTACAGATTAGTAAGAGGATGCCTCTGAACCATTGGCATTGAAGATGGCCACTTACTGCCTACAGAGAGAGTCCAGGGAATGGGCAGGCCAGACTTCCTGGAGAGGGCAGCTACTGGGCTAATTCTTTATTATTATTATTATTGCATTTTGTATTTACATTTTATATTTTTGTACATATTGTTAGGGATCTGCCTTTTGTTGTTGTTGTTGTTTTCTCCCCTCCCCTCCCACCCCAGTAACCAACAAAGAAAGTTTCCTTCCATAAATAAACCTTTCCTTGACTTTTTATAATAATGGACTAATACAGTATTTGTCCTTCTGTGATTGACTTATTTCACTCAGCATAATGTCCTGCAAGTTCATCCATGTTATGTGGTGTTTTGCAGATTCTACATTAGTCTTTAGTATTGCATAGTATTCCATTGTGTGTATGTACCATCGTTTGGTTATCCGGTCTTCTATTGATGGGCATCTAGATTGTTTCCATCTTTTTGCTGTTGTAAATAGTGCTGTGATGACATGGGTGTGCATATATCTGTTCTTGTCCTCTCACTTCTTTAGGATATATACCTAGTAATGGGATTACTGGATCAAATGGTATCTCTAATTCCAATTTTTTAAAGAATTGCTATACTATTTTCCACAGTGGTTGTATCATTTGACAGTTCCACCAGCAGTGTATGAGAGCCCAAATCTCTCTACATCCTGCCAGCATTTGTTATTTTCTGTCTTGTTGGATCTTGCTATTAGTGTTGGGGCAAGATGGTATCTCATTCTTGTTGTAGTGCCTAAGGCATTTGACTGCTAACCAGAAGGTTGGCAGTTCAAACCCACCAGCCACTCCTTGGAAGGAAGACTGGGCAATCTACTTCTGTAGAGATACTGCCTTGGAACCCCAAGGAGGGGTCGCTATGAGTCATGACCAACTCAACAGCAGTGAGTTTGGTTTGACTAATGTCTAAGGAGCTCTAGTGGTGTAGTGGATAAGCCACTTGACTACTAACTGGAAAGTCAGTGGTTCAAACCCACCAGTTGCTCCATGGAAGAAAAATTAAACAATCTACTTCCATAAAGATTTACAGCCTTGGAAAACCAATGGGGGTCATTATGAGTCGGAAAAGACTCAATGGCAGTGAGTCTGTTTTTTTTTTTTTAATGGCTAATTATCATGAACATTTCTTCATGTGTTTGTTGGCGGCCTGGATATCCTCTTTGATGAAGTGTCTATTAGTGTTTTTTGCCCATTTCTTAATTGGATTGTTTGTCTTTTCGTTGTTGAGGTGTTGGAGTTTTCTATAAATTTTAGAGATAAGTCCCTTGTCACATATGTCATTGCCAAATATTTTTTCCCAATCTGTAGATTCTCTTTTGACTTTTTTGCAGAAGTCTTTGGAAGCACATAAAACTTTAACTTTAAGAAGGTCCCATTCATCTGGTTTATTTTCTGCTGTTTGTACACTTTGGGTGATGTGTGACAGTCTATTTATGCCATAAATTAGAGCCCCTAAATTTGCCCCTAGGTTTCCTTGAGGAATTTTATAGTTTTAGGTTTCACATTTAAGTCTTTGATCCATCTGGAATTAATTTTTGTGTATGGTGTGAGGTATGGATTATTGTTTCATTTTTCTGCAAATGGATATCGAGTTTGGCCAGCACCATTTGTTAAAAAATCTCTTCCCCATGCAATGGATTTAAGCCCTTTGTAAAAAAATCAGTTGACCATAGATTGATGGATCTATTTCTGGGTTCTCAATTCTATTCCATTGGTCTGTGTGTCTGTCATTATACCAATACCAGGCTGTTTTGACTACTATGGCTATATAGTAGGTTTTGAGGTCCAGGAGTGTGAGACTTCCTACTTTGTTCTTCTTCTTCAATAGTGCTTTGTTTATCTGAGGTCTTTTTCCTTTCCATATAAAATTGGTGATTGGTTTTTCCATATCCTTAAAGAATGTTGATGGGATCTAGATTGGGAATGCATTGAATGTATAGATTGCTTTGGGTAGAATGGACATTTTCACAATGTTCCATCTTCCTATCCATGGTGTGTTCTATTTATGTAGGTCTCTTAAGGTTTCTTGAAGTAGTGTTTTGTAGTTTCCTTTGTACAGGTCTTTTGTGTCCCTGGTAAGATTTATTCCCAAGTATTTTAAATGGTATTGGTTTCCTTACTTCTTTTTCAATGATCTCTTTGCTGGCATAGAGGAATCCAACTGAGTTTTGTATGTTGATCTTGTATCCTGTCACAATGCTAAATCTCTCAATTAGCTCCAGTAGTTTTCTAGCTGAGTCCCTTGGGTTTTCTATGTACAGGATCATATCATCAGCAAATAGGGATAGTTTTACTTCTTCCTTACTAATTTGGATGCCTTTAATTTTCCTTTCTTGCCTTATTGCCCTGGCTAGGAGTTCCAATACAATGTTGAGTAGAACTGGTGATAGAGGGCATCCTTGTCTGTTTGCAAGAGGAATGGTTTCAATCTCTTTCCATTGAGAATAATGTTGACTATTGGTTTTGCATATATGTTCTTTATTATGTTGAGGAATTTCCCTTCTATTCCTATATTTCTGAGAGTTTTTTTTTTTATCAGGAATAGGTGCTGGATTTTATCAAATCCTGGGCTAATTCCTAAGTGTTAGGAGTATTTAAAGAACTCAGTGGTGGTGTAGTAAGGAGTTCTGGTGCATAGTGCCTAAGGCATTTGATGGCTAACCAGAAGGTTGGGAATTCAAACCCACCAAACGCTCTGTGGAAGGAGATGGGGTGATCTACTTCTGTAAATATTTACCACCTCAGAAAGCCAATGGGGGTCACTATGAGTAGGAATCAACCTGATGGCAGTGGGTTTGGTTTGGTTTTGGTTTGGTGGTATAGTGGTTAAGGCATTTAGCTACCAACCAAAAGGTCAGTAGTTCTAAACCACCAACCACCCCAAAAGAGAAAATATGTGGCAGTCTCATCCTGTAAAGATTTACAGCCTTGGAAACCCTATGGGACAGTCCTCCTGTCCTCTAGGGTCACTATGAATCAAAATTGACTCGATGGCAGTGGGTTTTTGGTTTTTTAGGATTTAACTAGAAGGAAAGATCACTATTCTAAATAAGGACCAGCACAAAGGGAGTGAACAAGAGAATCAAGGTTTTTCCAATAAAAGCAAGTGGATCAATGGATGTGGAGTGCACTGGGGACAGAGTTAAAGCTAAACAGGGGGCCAGGTCACAATGGGCCCTGGGCGTCACAAGAAGGAGCCTGGAATTTAACCTGCAAGCAAGAGCCACTGAAGAATTTTTAGCAGGAGAGTGACATGGTCTCATTTGCATTTTTGGTAGCACACTCTGACTGCAGTCTAGAGGGCGGATGGGAGGCGGGCAAGACTGAAAACAGGAAGCCTGGTTAGGAAACACTGGTGAGAATTCAGGTGCAAACCAGTGAGGGTCAGCGCTGAGACAGTGGAAGGGAGGCTGGGGGTCAAGCCTGTGAGAGCCTCGGGAGATAGAATTGGCAGGATTGAGAAACTGGCTGGATGTGGGGGAGGGTGCTGGAGGAGTATGATGGCAGGGAGGAGTCAAGGAGGATGAGAGGGGCTGAAGGGCACCATTCAAGGAAGCAGGGAGCCTGGAGGAGTGGCCAGTGGAGAGAGTCAACAGGGCACTTCAGGTTCATTGTAGCAGTGTGAGAAGCAGGGTCACCAAGAGAAGACTTCTCACTGACCAACCAGCGCAGCAGGTCTGCACTGCAGGCCCAGGACCCCCTCCAGGTCCTCATGCCCTCTCCTCTGACCCACTCTGAAGCCTGATTTTCCAGCCTCCCTGCCTCCATGTCTGCGTCTGCTCAGTGCACTCTGCCCTCCCAGCTGCCCCCAAAGCAGACTTCCAAAGTACACACCTCATTCAGCCTGTCTCTTGCTTGCTCAGATTCCTACAACAGTTTCCTGTTGCTCACAGATAAAGTCCCTGCAAACTCATAAAGCTCTTCATGGACCGGCCCCAGCCTGCTCCTCCAGTGTCACCCCTACTGGTGCCTTCCTTGCAAACTTCAGCTCCAGACATGCCAAACGACTTGCTCCCCAAGCTTGCCAGGATGCCACCACCTTTGCACAAGCTGTTCCTTCTTCCAAGAGCCGCCCCCGCCACACCTCCTCCCATAGTATGCCACATACACCTGGTGTACCTGGAGAACTCAGTCTTCCTTCAAGATTCAGTTAAAATGTCTCTTCTTTTTCTGAGCCTCACTAGGCCAAGGCTGGTGTCCCCTCCACCATACTTTGTACAAACCTAAATTATAGCACTTGCTGCTGTTATGTGTTGTTGAGTTGGCCAGTGACTCATGGCGACCCCATTAACAACAGAATAAAACATTGGCCAATTCTTCACCATCCTGTGATTGGATTATAGCCATACAGGATTATGTTGTGATTGTTTTTAGTTACCCCATTAGACTGTGAGCTCCTTAAGAGCACTTGCTATGTGTTAATCACTTCAATATCCTCCCCACTTGGCACAGGGGTACAAGAGGTGCTAAATATTTGTTTGTTAAATAAATTAATGAATGAATGGATAGATGAATTAATGAATGAGCACAACTTCCCCAACAATTTCTGGCTATCCTCTGTTGAGCATTCATTTTTGTTCCTGGCACTGTACTAGGAGTTTTAAGCCTTGAATCAAGCAAGGGTCTCTGTTGTAGGCAGCAGAAACACACTTTGATCATCTTAAACAGAAATATAATTCATCAGAAGGCTGTAGGTAGATTGCAGAATCAACAAGAGGGCTAAAGAAGCCAATTCAGAAATGGGCAGGAATCAAGGGACGCTAGCTTACAGAAACACATCAACGTGTCTAGTCAGGACACCCCCCGCAGGCATCACCAACACTGAACACTCCATTCCCTCCATTGGTGCTAGAATCTTGGGACTCCTACCACCATTTCCGCTGCTGTCCAACCTATGCACATCACCTCATGTGGTCCTCACTACCCTTTGAGGCAGACAGTCTCAGCTCCATTTTATAGATGAGGAAATTGAGGTCTGGAGAAGCTAAGGGTACACAGCCAACTAGTGGAGCTGCAGGATTGAGATCAAAACCTGCTTGACTCCTAAATCCATTGCTACCACTCAGTGGGCCATCTCCTTCCGAGGATCCACTCACATTGTTTTGATGTAAATGGAGCTCCCTACATAGTGAGCCTCAGAAGCCTAGCAACATTAATGTGCTCAGCATTTTTTTTTTTTTAATGATATATTTTGGGTATGTTTTTGGCCTTGACAAATTGTAATAAAGAAATAGAAGGATAACAAAGTCAGCACAAGAGTATTGAGTTATTAGAGACAGTCCACATGCTGATATGAGTTGATGGTAGCTGCTTCCAAGAGGTTGTATGTCAGACATCCAGGGATTCTGGAAGATGAAGGTCTGGCCTCAGGCTCAGTGAGGCCTGCAGAATAGGGACAGGGACTCCAGTGTGCCCACCTACCTCCACTCCCATAATCCACAACCGGCCTGTAGCCACCCTAGTCAGGCTTAGTAAAGAAGACTCAGATGCCCTTCACTCTGCAGCCCAGCTCACTCCCAGGCTCCCAGCTGCTCCCCAAGACTATTCCCTCAGACCCCCTTTGATTGGCATGTGTCTTGCCAAGAACAGAAGCTCCCCACCACCAACACCACCACCACCATGAAGGACATCCTTGGACCCAGATGCAGGGAATTGGAGCACCCCCAATCCTAGTCCTGGCTCTGTGACCTTGGCCCCATCATTTCACCTTTCTGGGCTTCGATTTCCTTATGACTCAATCCCTCCCCCTAGCCCCTGCCCTCCCACCTCCCACACAGGCCAAATTGTTTCATAAAAAAAGAACTCAGGGTTCTTTGAGCTCTTTGAAGAGACCACATAAATGCAGGGCATTATTAGCATCATTACTATTAAATATTAATAATGACATTAGCATTGTCTATTATAAGCCTGAAAAAGAAGCTCTAAGAGTCTGGGGTTGAAATGGCTAAGAGAATAATTAGGCCCCTCTGGGCTACAGACCCTCCAGGCCTTCCAGCAAAATTAGGAAGGCAAATGCAGACAGTGTTGAGATTTCCCTTCCAGTAGCCCCTGCTCAGTGCAACTAGACTCCTCTTGGCCCTACACAAATCATGCTTTTTCCAGCCCTGGAATCTTTGCTCCTGCCACACCCCACACCCCCAGGAGAGGAATGCTTTCTCCATCCTCTCTGTTGTTGTTGTTGTTAGGTGCCCTGGAGTTGATTTCCAGAGTCAGTGTGACAGAGTAGAACTACAGAGTAGGCTGTGATCTTTATGGGAACAGATTGCCAGGTCTTTCTCCTGCAGAGCCACTGAGTGAGTTCAAACCATCAACTTTTCAGTCAGCAACCAAGCACTTAACCATTTTGCAACATCAGGGCCCCTTCCTCTCTGTCAATCCAGACCCAATTCAAGATGTACTCACCACCCCACTGAAACCTTTCCCCACCTCCTAGCTCCTCTCTTTCCACCATCTGAACTGGCACAGTCCTTAGTGTTTATTTTCCTCCATTCATTCATCCAGTCAGTAGATATTTACTGAGTCTCTACTAGGTACCAGACACTGTGCTAGGCAAGAGAGTAAGGGACTGGAAAAATACAGACACTAATGAGATCATCCCTAGCCTCAAAGACTGCACAGTCCCAGGAATAATAATCAGAATTTTGCAAAGTGCTTGACAATTTAAAATACCATTTTAAAAATCATCATATTTAAGCCACATAGTCTCACAACCATTCTAAGAGGAGATGAGGAGGGTTATTCCCATTTTACTGATGAGGAAATGGATTCTCAGAGCAATTATATCATTAAGTGACCTCCTCAATGTCATCCAGCTGAGACTGAGCCCAGTTCTCTTGACTGTAAATCTCAAACTGTCCCAACCATTGCAATAGAGAAGGGGAGAGCTGGAAAGGCCCGGCCTCATAGTCCCACAGCCTAGTTTTAGAGATGGGGAAGCTGAATCCCAAAAAGGCCAAAAGGATGTACCGACATTTATTGAGTGCCTACTATGTGCTCAGCATCATGCTAGATACTTTATGTGTAATTCAACGTTCACATCAACTCAGTGAAGTGTGTGCCTTCACTCCCATTTTCCAGATGAAGAACCTGAGGATCTAAAGAGCTAAGTGACTTGCCCATCACCACACAGCTTAGCAGTATCAGGACTCAGTGTCAAGGTGGTCTAATTTCAGAGTTTTGCTCTCTATCTGCTATGCCACTCTTCCACGAAGCTGCAGATGGACAAGACCTGTACCGCTATCAGACTGCTTCCAGAGAGATTACAGGCACTTTAAAGACAGACCACATCCTATGGCTCTTGAATCCCCCACCATTTTAAGCAGTGCAGCTGCTCTATAAATACGTGGTCTCCTGGGAGCTTCAGAGAAGGATCTGGAGTCCAGAATCAGAGGGAAAGATGCTGATGGCCAGAAAGGCCAGGACAGAAGATGGGAGGGTGAGGGTAGGTAAGGAAAGAGATCTCAATGCCATCAAAGTCCTGGGTCCCAGACAGGGTGTCTTCTTTCTCCCCACCTCCGTATCTGTTTAGAGAGTCAACGGGCTTCATTGCTATTGATCTGGAAGGGGCTACAGTAGGAAGGAGCAGATGGTCTGGGAAAGGTTAGGTGGCCCTCAAGATGCCTTCTGAAGGCCCTTCTCATGGGACCCCACATGTTTACAAGCAAATTAGTGACCCATTTGATTAGCCACCTGATGGCCTACCTGGGAGTCTGTGGAACTCAACTTGGAGATCAGATGTCCCAGCTTTAGACAATATGGAGATGTTTTAATTACCCACAGAGAGGAGAGTTGGCCATTATGGGAAACTGAACTGAGTTCAGGCCTGGCAGGCACCAAAAAAGAGAAAACCCACCTGTCCCCTATTTTGCCCTACCCAGAAGAGTAGGCTGTAGATGACTGTGGTGCACAGCAGGGTGGTTCAGTCAGGAGTGCTGGAGTCAGATCACCGGGTTCCTCTTCCTCACTTGCTTATTGTTGCTTTAAACAAGTTTCTGAGCTCACTGAGCAGTACCTATAAAATGAGAAAAATAATAAAAACAACAGTTACCTCTTGGGTAGGTAATTTGGGTAAATCCCTTAGCACAACATTGAAGGCACTCAAAAATGTTAGTTGTTTTTTTGTTATTATCAAACTAGTAGACTCCACTAGTAAAACTCAACTTGGCCCCCAAATGCCTACCCTACTCTTCTCAGACACAGGAACACCTTAGAAGTTGGCATCAAGGATCTTAGTACTCCTTCCCCTAAGCCTTTCTGTACCAAGTTCAGCTAAGAGCCTCAGACAGATGAGAAGACAAATCTTTTGGAAATGTCTGTCCAAATCCAACGGCAGGTGCTTTACCCAAATTACAATGGGTAAGTGTTGTTGTTACTATTGCGGTGCAGTGAGTTAC
Source organism: Orycteropus afer afer (assembly GCF_000298275.1). Taxonomy (NCBI): domain Eukaryota; kingdom Metazoa; phylum Chordata; class Mammalia; order Tubulidentata; family Orycteropodidae; genus Orycteropus; species Orycteropus afer. The sequence continues at coordinate 23,590,429 of NW_006921600.1, read as the reverse complement.
TTAGTGTGGATCTTCTAGCCTTAGTCTTTGTAACTCCCACCAAATGACTGGATGGAACTATGCAAACGTGGTGCTTGTGGCCCACCAAGGGCTTTGGATAGCTTTCTTATAATGTAAATAAGGTGCATGGCACCGTTATGGAGATAGACTGTACAAATAAGGTATATGGAATGCTAAGGAGCTCTGGTAGCACAGTGGCTAAAGCACTTGACTGCTAACCAGAAGGCTGGCGGTTCAAAA
>NW_006921600.1:23518756-23588489 GCF_000298275.1 Orycteropus afer afer | reverse complement strand
GGGACTATTCCCTGGAGAAGGATGTCATGCTTGGTAGGGTGGAGGGTCGACGAAAGAGAGGGAGGCCTTCAACAAGATGGATTGACACGGTGGCTGTGATGATAGGCTCAAGTATAGCAGGGATTGTGGGGCTGGCGCGGGATCAGGCAGTGTTTCGTTCTGCTGTGCATGGGGTTGCTATGAGTCAGAAACAACTCGATGGCACTTAACAACAACAACAATGAGGAGATTGGTCAGTTTTACCATCCCGTTAGACTTAAAATGAGATATCCCAGAAGTGGAAGGATGGGGGATTCAACTGCCATCAAGAAGAGACAGGAATAGAGTGCATCCTTAGGACCGAGGTCCCTCACTGGGAACCTCCTAGATGCAGGAGACAAAGAACTGTAACACCTTGTGGAAATGGCAAGAAACAGAGGCAGAGAAATGGTGGCAGGAGGACCAAGAGATCAGCAGTAGACCAGCAGGAGATGGCATGGTAGGCTTCCTGGCCCATGGAGCAAGAAAGCTGAGCATCTTCAGGCAGGAGGCTTGCTGGCAGAGTAGGATGGCTCCAGGCACTTGTTGAGCTAGGTTTGCTGACCCACAGAGCTAGAGCTTAGTGCCTTTTGGCCGAGGTGGAGTGGGGTGCCTCTGGGCACTTATCAGAAGAACTAAAAGAACTTTGTTATACTTGCCCAAGCAGGGCAGAGGCCAAGGGCCCACAGGGGCCAGAGAGAGGCATGCCTATGGGCCCTGTTGAGAAAAGACTGCCTTGATCAAAGAACTGTATCCTGAACCATTTGTGATACTGAATTGTAACCTGTTAGTTTCCTAAAAGGAGCTCTGATGGCGTAGTGCCTAAAGCATTTGATTGCTTATCAGAAGGCTGGCAGTTCACACCCCCTAGTCACTCCTCAGAAGGAAGGTTGGGCAACCTACTTCCATAGAGAGACTGCCTCGCAAACCCAAGGAAGGGTTACTATGAGTTGGATCCGACTTGATGGCAATGAGTAGTTCCCTAATAAATCTTATAATTATGAGTATTGTCTGTGAGTTCTGGGTAGCCATTGCAACGAATTATTGAACCCAGCAGAGAAGTAGTGAGTGCTGTGGGAGGGGCAGTTGATGGCAGAATTGGTGAAAAGATTAGAGGGTGGAGGTGTGTCTGACCACTGCCTCATAGGACTCAGCCTTGGGCTGTGGATCTTGTCCCTCCTCCCTTCTTGTGAAGTTAGAGGTGGTCAGATGCCTCCTCGGCCACACCATTTTTACATTATTTTCATTTTATGGATGCTGTTCAGTGAGATTAAGAGAGCTGTTGTTGTTAGCAGCTGTGGAGTTGGCCCCGGACTAATGGAGACCCACGCACAATGGAACAAAATGCTACCCAGTCCTGTGCCGTCCATGATCAGTTGCAGATGGGACTGTTGTGATCCATAGGGTTTTCACTGGCTGCTTTTCAGAAGTAGATCTCCAGGTCTTTCTTCCTAGTCTGTCTAGTACAGAAGCTCCACCGAACCCTGTTCAGCATCACAGCAACATGCAACTCTCCACTGAGAAATGGGTGGTGACTGCACGTGGAGTACATATATCTAGAATCAAACCTGGGTCTCCCCCATGCAAGGCGAGAATTCTACCACTGAACCTCACCACTAGCTCCTCTCAATCCAAGTTCAGCCTTGGTCAGTACTCTTGTTTTCACTTATTATGGCTGCTGGAGCCCACCTCGGGTGAGGCAGGCTACTTGTAGAGGGCTCCGAGAGAGTCTTTGAGACTCAAGTCACCTGTGCCAGTGGGGTGGAAACCACGGTCCTCCTTAGAGATCCTGCCCCCATCACAAGGCCAGCAGCTGTCCTTGAATAGAGTCACAAAGGCAGATGTCTCAGATCTAAAGCAATCCCTTCAAGCATTTCCAGGCCTTTGGCCCCTGGGCCAGACAATCCCTGGCCGTCAACCCCACGGCAGCAGACACACCATCCTTCACAGCTCTCTCTTGAGAGTCTGAGCTGACCTGTGGTATCTGAGGGCAAGGCTCACCCCAGGAGCTCAGAGCTAATGTGCTTGCTCCAGGAAGACAGACAGACAGACAAGACAAAGACAACATAGACTGAGGACAAGCATGGGAAAACACATTCTGGAAGGGGTTTGATATGCCCGTCTTTGCACAGCAGCATTCAAAGTTATTCAGGAAACATCATTAGCAAAATCTGACGTCCCTCATTCAGGAACAAAGAAGACTGCCTCCCCAGTTGGGAAATCCCTTTGGATGGAGAGCAGAGGGAGGGAGGGGAGAGCATATGGGACTTGGGCAGACATTCTAGGCTTTAGAGGCTGGGCAGTAGAACCTCCCCCATTCCCTGGCTCTGGCTCCTTTCCCAGGCCCTCTCACTCTGACCTGGGTCTGTCCCAAGCCCCCAGCCCCACTCCACTCAGGAAGACACAGAGCCCTGCTCCGGGCCTGACTGGTACAGCCATTGAAAATTCTGAGGTGGGCCTGGCCCTGCCAGCTGTTTCAGCATCTGGACTGCTCACCGGTGCTGCCTGCGTGAGCTGGACAGCAGGCAGACCAGAGGGGGGTGAGACAACAGTGACAGCCTGACAGGCACAACTGCCACCACAGATGGCCGGTCCCTCTGCCTGCAAGCCCAACCTTCCTGGGCATACTCCCTGGATGACAGGAGCAGGAGAGAAGACAGCTTCAATGCCCTGAGGGAGCACCTGGAGCTCCAAGCCGGCAGGGGCATTGGCCATCTTTAACCCTTTCAGGTTACCAGGGAGGCCCAGAGAGGACAGGGAACTTGGCTAAGATTACACAGCCCACCAGCAGCAGAGCCCAGACTAACCTTCAGACACTCAGAGCCCAACTCAATGAGCTTTTCGTGACATCACATTGTTGATTGATTCAAAGTGGACTTAGATCCATATGTACTGATGTGAGAGGTCCAAGATATAGTAGATAGTTTTAAAATTATTTTGCAAATAAGTGTGCATTGTATAATATCATTTTTGTAAAATAATACTAATAACCTGTGCAATAACTAGACATGAAAATAAAAATCTGGAGGTGCATACCCAAAATTGTTCAGGATGGTTAAAGTTATAAAGGACTTTCACTATCTGTTTTAACATTTTCTATAATGTTTGGATATTTGGACAAAGAGCCTTTGTCACTTTTGTAAGCACAGGGAAACAATAAAGTTGAAGGTGATGTGCAGTTGACATGCAGCACTCCCTTCACCCCACTTACCCCACATAGTAAGGCTCTGGGCATTTTGATTTTCTCCCTCTTAGGGAATTTCTGGGATAACAAGAGTTTAGCTCCATGAGACTCCAGTGTCTGGGAGCAAAAGCCACCTTCTCTTTCCCTTCTCACCCACCCTCTCCAGTCCTTTCCCCTGTCTCAGGGCTGAGCAGGAAGGAACCAGAAATCGGGTGGGGTGGGCGGGGACCAGGAGGGTAGGCAGGCCAGACAGCTCCCCGCGGCAGCCAGCGGAGCTGCCCATGCATTATGGAAGACACGGGCGCTCTGCCTCGCTCCCTGGTCCTTAAATGACAGCAAATGAGGTAAAGCCAGGAGGGTGGGGACGGGAAGGGAGTGGAGGGGCAGAAGAAGCCATCTCCAGGCCGCCCCCACCCCACCCCCCAGCGTTTGCTGAGGACCAGAGCCAGCCAGTGAGCTGAGCCTGAGAGAGGGAGGAGCACATCTTGATGCAGAGATGCTGCAGTGGCTCCAGGCGCGCACACACACACATATACACACACGCGCGCGCGCCCTCAGCCGCCACCACCGCACCAGGACAGCAAGCGGCTGAGGCAGGCGAGCGGCGGAGGAGAGGAGGGCAGCCCAGGGGGCTGGTGGCCACGCCAGCTCTTGCTTACCGACTCCGGCAGCCTCCACCTGTCCCAGCCAACACCCTTCTTTTGCTCCAGGTAGGTGCCAACCGCTTTTGTCTCCTCCTGCCCTGGGGCTTCCTAGGACCCTGCTACTGGTAGGGAGGGACTCCATGTTCAGTTTCTATCAATCCTCACTCACCCCTTGCAACTTGGGAGGGGTAAAGACAGGACTGTCTGACCAGCTGGAACCAGTCGGACTTCTCACCCAACCCTGGGGTGGCCACTGGGACCTGTCTATGTGGGTGGCATCCTACCGGGCCCCGGCAGGCCAAGCCCGGACCCCAGCAGTGTGATCAGGAATTTCAACCACTGCCTGGCAGTGGCAACTGCCTGTGGAGAGACCAGCCAGCTTAGGGGCCTGTCCTGGGCCCCTGGTCCAGGACCAGGCCACTCCAAAGGCCAGGACTCAGATTCTGGCCCTCCCCAGAAGTCTCTGGGTGGAATGGAGCCTGGTACCTAGGCTTGAGGCTGCCCTAGAGCTGCCTCTGCAGGATATCCTCTTTGCAAAGACTTCCTTCTGTTTGATGGAGGAGGAGGCTATGGATGAGAGAGAAGAGAGTGGAGTGCAAGTTTGGGCAAAGGTCTGTCCAGGAGCTGGGTCTCAGGGAGGAGAAATTGAGGCAGGTCACATCCCAAAGGGTGAGAGGCTAGGCCCAAGGGGCTGAAGTTCCTTTTCCTCCCTTCCCCGCTCCCCAACCTCACCTTCTCCTTCAATCCCTCCTCCTCATCTTCACTGGTGGGAGAGAAAGATTTGCACCAAGTTTGGCTTTCCAGTAAGGAAAGGGGCTAGGATCAGAGTGGGCATGTTGCAGGGAGACTCTCTGAGGGGCCTATACACAGAGGGTAATCTTTGTGCCCAGTACTCTGGGTTTATATAACGGGGCCAGATGTAGGGGAGGCAGTCCTAGCCAGTGTCCAGAGTGGAAAGAAGCTTGTCATCTCCAAGAGGGGCTCCTAGTTCTGGAAAGTTTGAAAGGGGGTAGATGAGACCAAAAACGAAAAAAAAAAACAAACTCACTGCCATCGAGTCAATTCTGACTACAGAAGTAGATTGCCCAGTCTTCCTTCTGAGGAGTGGCTGGTGGGTTTGAACCAGCACCCTTCTTGTTGGCAGCCAGATGCCTTAGGCACTATGCCACAAGAGCTCCCTAGATGATACCACTCTGTGGAAAGAGAAGGTGCTGGTCCTACATGGGGGCAGGGCCAGAACCATCAGCCGGAGACCACTGGGGACTGAAGATATATCCCAGGAGGAAAAGCTGTCAGTCAAGGTGGTTCGAAGGTTTGGGATCCAGAGAGATCAGGAGGGGGTAGGGTGTAAGTGTCCTGGTCCTAGGCCTTGGAGAAGGGTGTTTTCCAGCTCCAAGGCACCTGCCTTTAACTCTCCCTCACTCTCTGTCCTCCCTTTTCTTTCAGCCTGTCTCCCCTAGGTCCCAAACTCCCTCCCCAGCCAGGCCAGTTATTCTTTTTCATCTTCTCAGAGGCAGGTGGGAAGAGGAGCAGCCTAAATCATCCCAGTGATAATGGTAATCTCCTAACCTCATTCTGGGCAACAGATTCACCCCATCTCCCAACCCTCTGCCCACAGAAAAGCCATTCAGTCCTCTTAGCCTCTGAGTCTCCTTGCCTCCCAGTTCCTCTCAGAGGGCATGGGTGAACCACCTGAGATCAAGGGCAGCAAATGCTGGGCCACCTGTCAGAGAGGCTAGTGTGGCCACGGCTCTTGGGCATGTGGTGGGAAACTGGCTGAAAGGTCAGAGTGGTGCCAGCTCCTGGCTTTGGGAGAAGGGAACTCTGTCCTCAAAGACAGCAGCATCTAAGCTGTTCCCTGGGGCCTCACTCATTAACTCCTTTGCCTCCAGGGTGCAGCAGCACTGGCAGGGTTCAGCAGCTGTTTGTGCCACAAGGTCAGGGCCCTTCCTGACTTCTGGTGGAATCTGCCAGGAGTCCTCAGCCACCAAGAAGGGGACAGGAGACACTGATGGGGAGGGTGCCCTGAGCCAGTGATATCAAAGTCACCCAAGGTCTACATGTCTCACCTAGACACCACTGTCCTCACGCTCAGTGTGAACAGTGAGGGAAGCAGAGTCTCACTGCTCAAGGAGATGGGACCCTCAGACTTAAAGAGCTGCAGTCCATGCACTCTCTCTTATCTTCTCCCCACCTGGTAAAGCCCTTTCTCCCACTCCCTTCCCTGGTCACAAACTCCTCCAGCTTCTGACCTCCACCTACCCCACACCATTCCCCCAGCCAGGTTTCACTCTTTATGCAACTCCATTCCAGCACCTTCTCTGCCAGCAGTTGCTCAAAGAGAGATGTGGGATGGGCCTCTGAAGAATTGTGCTCTGTGGGATGGTTGCATATCTCATTGTCTCTGGCTGACCAAACTGCCTCACCCCTCCAGAGTGAGTGCACAGAGAGACAGACTCAAGATGTCCTCTCTGGCTCTAAAGCCAGCAGGAAAGCTATATATTTAGGGAGTTTAGAGGATGCGTGCCCCACCCCACTAGAAACCTCCTTAAGCCAAATGTTGGTGAGACACTGTATCCCAAGGAAAATCTCCAAGGCTGAATATATGTGGTATTCATATTTTTGGAGGGATTCCTAGAGCAGAACCAGGGGATTGGGTAAGTGGTGGATAATATACTAGAAAGGAAGAGCTAGGGCAAAGAATTTGCCAGTGAAGCAGGAAGAATTTAAGTTAGACTGCAGGAGCACTTCCTGCCCAGTAAGATGAGCCATGAAGAGGTGGGACAATCTCCTTTCAGATGACTCTAAGGGTCAGTGGAGAACTGGGGTCAGGTCCATGGTTAGAGAAAGTTCTGCCTGGAGTAGAGGTTGGGCTGGGGAATCCTGAACATTTCTTCTAGTCCTGGGGTTATCCTCCTTCAGGTGACAGATGGGCTTATATCTCAGGAATCCATAAGAATACAAGCATCCTTTTCATTCCCTCCTGCATGCTGGGCCCCTCCTATCCTTCAGAAGGACTCCCTCTAATCTAGACCAAATCCCAAGGGGCTGTTGTTAACCTGGAAAATTCATAGAAATTTCCACAGGTTCTGTGCCCTGCTGGGAACAAAATTAGCTCATTTTCCTCTTCTTCCAAAGAAAATGCAAACAAAAGCAGGGATACGTAATGCTCTCACCCGTAACCTAAACACATCCCGTCCCAGGGCATAATGTAAATCCTAAATGCACCTGTGCCCTCATCCAGTGAGCCACTTGGTTCCCCACTTAGAGGTGGAAGTAAGCCTATTCTCCCCCCTCCCTCCCCCTGCCCCTTCACAGGGGCACTCATCCAGATGAAACCTGCCTAGGTCTCCCCCAGCCCCAGCCTACATGCTCTCAATGTCTGCCAACTTCATGGACCCGGAGCTCCCTACCCTGTTCTGGTAGAGTGTGGACCCAGAGATGGAGTTACAGGCTGAAGGCCACCTCATGGGGCTTGGGCTCTGAACTGGCCTATCAGAAGCTGTCTAGGAATTGAGGGGAGCCCCCTCCTAGCAGTAATGGGAGGACATGCAGAAATTGTTCTGCTAATGCCTGTGGGACTTTGCTTCCTGATTTGATTCTTCTGGACCAAATTGAAACAATTGTTCTTCTTCCTGATGTCTCAAATAGGGAGCCTCCTTCCAAAGCCCTCAGTCATTCCACCCTATATGCAGGGAACAAGTAGGAAAACTGAAGGGCTAAAAGTGGCTTAGATGTGATTTAAGGAGCACTGGTGTCACAAATGATTAAGTGCTCAGCTGCTAACCAAAAGGTTGGCAGTTCAAACCCACTCAGTGGCTCCACTGGAGAAAGACTTGGTGATCTGCTTCTGTAAAGATTACAGCCTAGAAAACTCTATGAGCAGTTCCACTCTGTCACATGGGGTCACTATGAGTTGGAAGGACTCAACAGCACCCAACAACGCTCCTTACCCTGAGTGTCCTCCCAATGGGACGTAAGGCTCTCCCCTTCTGTCCGCTCCCCACATTAAAGGGTCTCTCCATTTGAGAGGAGAGGTGGAGGAGAGCCAGACACCCTACACTGCGGATCAGCAGCCAGACTCGCCCATGTCCAATGCTGAAAGCACAGACAAATCCCTGAGCCCTTGAGCCTCAGCTCTCCCTAGAGGGCCGGTCAGAGCCAGGGCCGGGGCCTCGGGAAACCAGCTGCAAATACAAAGAGCCTGCAGAGAAAATGGAGGGGCAGCAGGGAGGGGCTGGAAAGGAGATTGTGCACAGAGGGAGCTGAGGAAGCTGCATAGATCCCTGCCCCACCCAGTCCCTGTCCCCAAGTTCCTATCCCACCATATCTTCCCTAAGGATCTCATCCAGTTCAGGTCCCAGCCTTTCCATAGAGGACTCTCAACACAGTCCTGCTGTCCTCCACCTCCCTCTCCCACCTAGCCCCCCATTCCTGCCTGGACTGGCATGCTGAGAACCCCAGGGGACCTCACTCAGGCCACCTCAGAGCCTTGCCCTCCCAGATGGGTGTGGAATGGTCAAATCTTCCTGGAGGACAGCGATCCCATCCTAGGGAGCAATTCCTTTCCTAGTCAGGGTCCCTGCTCCTATCTTAGATCCCCACAAGATTATTGAGAAGGGAAATCTGCTTAGAAGAGCCCATGCATTTGTTGGTAGCCCTGTGCTCTCCTGACCGTATTTTGGCAACTGTAACTCTGTGAACCTGTAACTCTATAATGGGGTTCTTGGTCTGGGCTGGTGTGCTTGTCCTGCCCCTGTGGGGCATGAGTGTGTCTGCATGTAAGGGGATTAAGACATCTGCCCAGGGAGAGTAGAGGTATCCTAAACATGTGTGAGTACAGACTGAGTGTGGCTGACTGTGTCCATCCGTGTGCTGGGGCACATGAGTGAGAGCCACAGTTACAATAGATCTGATCTTTACTGAGCACTTACTATGTGACAGGCATTATACTGACTTCATAATGGCCCCATGAGATGAGTGCTGCCCTTCTCATCTGCATTTTGCAGATGAGAGACTGACATTCACAGAGTTTGAGTAGTGAACTGAATAGGTTATACAGCTGATAACTGCCAAAACTGAAAAACCAAACCAGTTGTGGTCAAGTGAATTCCAACTCACGGACACCCCATGTGTGTCACAGTAGAGCTGTGCTCCACAGGGTTCTCGTGGCTGATTTTTCAGCAGTATGTTGCTAAATGTTCTTATGAGGTGCATCTGTGTGGACTCAAATTCCAGCCTTCCGGTTACACAGTTGTGTTGACTTCAGAGCCTTCCCTGTTAACCAGTGGGGGATTCATGGACTCCTGCATTGCTTTGGAGGCTTATCACAAATCACTTAGTCTTTGCCCTCAACTGGACTTTGTACGCCTCTCTTTCCTATCACCTCCCACCAAAAGTTGTCAAGCCCCTCAATGCTCAAATCTCTACTTCCTGAGGAGGTGAAGAGACAGAGTCAGTCCCAAGAGCTGGGGACTCCAAGAGGCAGCATTAGGGGAAAAGCGAATCCTTCATTTTTTGACTGGCTCTGTGCAGGGGGTCCTCAGCCCAGAAAAGCCTGCTGTGTGCTGGAGCCCAGCTCATACCTTCCAGCCCCCAGCTGCCCCCTGGGCTCTTAGTTTCTTGGGTCCAGTAGTCCAGCCAGCTCCTCCTGGTGACCCTACACCCTCCCCTCAACTGGCCAGTCCCATGTGCTGGTGCTTCCCAGGACAGCTCCCAATGGCAACAGTCTGTGCCCGCCTGTGCCAGCCTGTGCCTGCACCCCTGCACCAGGGCAGCTGGGCTGGACTGGCTCAGGGCTCACTGAGCCTGCTCTGGGCCTGGCATAGCTCCACTCCAGTCTTGCTTGTGACAAAAAGGCCTCCCCCATCCTGGAGATTCTAGAATGTGTCATAGGGTAGATGGTGTGGGGAGATGACTGGTCCATGAACTCATGAGCACATCTTCAAGGAGCTCCCTGAAGCCGGTATCTTCATTACTGTCTCCCCGGTGCTTACATACCTCCTGGCTCACGTTTAGTAAATGAAAGCTATAATGGAAATGAATACAGAGCAGGACCGGATGCCCACGCCCTCACCTCCAGGGAGGCAATAAACTCCAGTCTTTAATCCAGACTCTGCATGTGTGTAAATGTGTGTGTGTGTGTGTGTGTTCATCCAAGGCCTAGACACAACAGTGAAGCTCAGTATATATCTGATAGGCTAATAATCACTCCTTAGGAGCTCTGGTAGCATAGTGCCTAAGGCACTTGACTGCTAATCAGAAGGCTGGCAGTTCCAATCCACCAGCCCCTCCTCAGAAGGAAGGTTGGGCAATCTACTTCCTTAGTGATACTGCCTTGGAAATGCAAGGAGGGATCGCTATGAGTTGGGTCTGACTAGATGGCACATAATAACAGCAATAGGAGCTCTGGTAGCATAGTGCCTGAGGCACTTGACTGCTAACCAGAAGGCTGGCTGTTCAAACCCACCAGCCACTCCTCAGAAGGAAGGTTGGGCGATCTACTTCCATAGTGATACCACCTCGGAAACCCAAGGAGGGGTTGCTATGAGTCGGGGCTGACTCAAAGGCACATAACAACAACAACAATCACTCCTTAGTGCTCCAGAAGGGCAAACTCTGGTGCCTGCTGACTCCCTGGCCTCCCAGTTCCCTGGCCTCCCCGACCCTTGTTGACTCTGAGGCTGCAGGTCTTGGTCTGGTGGATCCCAGAACCCTTGGGACAAGGAAATGACTGATAAAACTCTGGATTAAATTGAAGTTTAGGATGAGCAGTGGGATTGAATTATCCATGACCTAAGATAACAGAGAACGGATCTGACTGCTGGAGGGTAAAGATAAATGATCAGGATACAGGGCCTCCTAGTGGATCACAGGGAAACATGCAAGAGGGCTGGGCCTTCATACCCAGTGCCAGAACAGGGACACACACATACAAAGTCACACGCAGACCAGACATAACCATGCACAGACACATGTAAAAACATGAAGACTAGCCATACATAGATTTCTAAACATTCAAACACATACAGAGAAACATAGGGACACAGAGATCAGGCCACACATATACACAGGGACATCCAGACACCACACACAGTCATACCCAACATCACACACACACACCCTACTCTCACCTGCCTACTGGTGGGCAGCAGCAAACTCCTGGCTGAGTCGATAGCCCCTGGTCTAGCTCGGTGCTTTGTCCCTGTTGTGTTCTGGTGCATTCAGGGTAAATGCTCGAGCCTGAGCGCCTCCTCAGCCAGAGCCCTGCCCCTCCATGCACTCCCAGTACTGGCAGGTAGACAAAGGGTGGGGAGCAGATGATGATGGAGCACCTCCTTCGTGCCAGACACCAGGACTTGGCATACCAGTGCCAATGGGGTGGTTTGCAATCCCCGGAGCAGCAGAAGTCTTTGTTTAAAGGGAACCTCACCGTAGTAGATTAAACAGATAGAAGCAGAGCTACTCTGGTTAGCATGAGGAGGGCTTCCGGAGCCCCACCCTTACTCTCTCCCTTCCATCGTAGCCCTTGGGCAAATGCAAACAATTCCTGACACTTCTCAGCAGACAGTGTGAAAGCCAGTGGGCTATGTAACCCACTGCCCTATGTAACCTTCAGAACAGCTCTGTCAAGTGAGGTTATAATCTCCATTTTGCAGATGATGAAACTGAGGCTCCATCAGAGGGAATAAGTAGTCCAAGCTCACAAAGCTGAGAGATGAAGTTATGATTACTAATTCCGATCTGTCTGATTCCAAAGCCTTGATGGTTCCACAATGCCCCAGTGCGTCCCTATAATGAGGAGAACTCCCTGCATTTGTACTGTATCTGGGGATCAGCTTCTGAGATACCAGACACCCTGCTGACCCTAGAGACCTGTGTGTGTGTGAGAGAGAGAAAGAGAGAATGTGAGTATGTGTATGAGAGAGTGTAAATATACATGTGAAAGGGTGTGTGAGTGTGCATGTGTGTCAGTACATAAAAGTGTGTCAGAGAGTGTATGAGAGTGTGAAAGTATGCATGTGTGTGTGTGTGCTGGCATGTATGAGAGTGTGTGAAAATGTGTGAGGGGAGGTGTGTGAGAATGTGTAAAAACCTATGTATGAGCATTTGTCCACTGGGTACTAGAGGCACACTATCACAAGTGTTCTCAATCAGTCAAATGCCATGAGTTAGATGTGACTCATGGTGACACCTCTTTGGGTTTCCAAGGTTGTTATCACTAAGGAAGTAGATTGCCCAAACTTCTTTCTAGGAGTGGCTGGTGAGTTTGAACCGCCAGCCTTCTGGTTAGCAGCCAAATAACTTAGGCACTATGCCACCAGAGCTCCCAAATGCAACACACAAGTAACACCTATTTTGTGCCAGGCACTTTGCTAGGCACAGGTGATACAAAGATGAATAAGACATGGGCTCTCCCCTGGAATACAGGCACACCTCCACAGGCAGGGCAGTGAGTGCTGGAATCAAGAACAGAGATGTGTTCTATGCAGATGGGGTCTCTGAGGGGCTCCCCGGAGAGGCAGAGATATGAACAGAGGCTTGAAGGATGAGTGTGCTTACCTGGGAAGAGTGAGCGCAGAGTAGGAAAAGTGCTCGGTGTGTGAGGGGAATGTCTTTAGGGTTCAAGTCTGGAAATGAAAGTGACAAGGACAGGGAGGGGCAGGTGGTTGGGGAGAGGTGGCATCCAAGCCACCTTCCTGACAAACTGAAGTGGATGTGAGGCTGGAGCTGGGGTGGGGGAGGGGTGTACCATCTGCTCAAACTCCCCCTACCCTGAATACCCACCCTTCTCAGCCCCTCCCAGCATTCCTTGTTCACATCCTCCCTGATAGACCCTGGGGCCACTCCTTCCCCTTCCTTCCCTCATCTCCTTCAGTGCCAGCTGTGGCTGTTGAGAAGGCAGGAAAAAGTTGTGAGGTGATCAAATATGATGGTTTAAGGGGTTTAGGAGCTCTCTTTGCAAGGGAGTAGAGTATGAGCCTCAACTGGGTGGACCCTGAGCTTGCACTGTTATTCAGACCCTGTCCGGCCCCAGGGGCAGTCTTGTGTCATCTGCAGCCTTCATCCTCCACTCCTCTAGCTGCCCCCGACCCAGGGGACAAGATTCCCAGGCCCTGGGTCCCCTGGGCCCCCTGGGAGCATTACAATGTCAGAGCTAGAAGGGCTCTTAGAGAGCACCCATTTTACAAATGAGGACACTGAGACCCAAAGATGGAGCAGGACTTGCTCAGGATCCCTCAGCCAATTCGTGGAAGAGCCCCAGGCAGCCTCCCTCCTCCTGCTGGAATCCCCCTGTTCTTGTTGTTATTGCTGTTGGGTGCTGTGGAGTTGGCTCCGGTTCATGGAGACCTTACATGTAACAGAATGAAACATTGCTTGCTCCTGTCCCATCTTCATGATTGTTGGCGTGTTTGAGTCCATTGCGGCCACTGTGTATTTTGAGTGCCTTCCAATCTGGGGGGGGCTCATCTTCCAGCACTGTATTGGACAGTATTCTGTTGTGAGCCAAAACATTTTCATAGACTAATTTTCACAAGTAGATCACCAGGCCTTTCTTTCATCTCAGTCTGGAAGCTCTGCTGAAACCTGTCCCCAATGGGTGACCCTGCTGGTATTTGAAATACTGGTGGCATAGCTTCCAGCATCATGGCAACATGCAAGCCACCATGGTATGGCAAACTGACACACAGGTGGTGGTCCCTGCTCTTAGGTTTCTTCAAAGAGCCAGGCAGGACAGAGAAGCAGAATCCCCAGTTGCCCAGTGGCAGCTCTGAGAGGGAGCTGCTGGGAGCCAGTGGCCCAGGCTCACTCAACCAAAACCAGGCCCTAAAATTCTGCACTCTTCCCAAGAACTCGGAAGTCAGCCTGGAGGTGGGGAGTGGGTGGCAAGAACGGCTTTGTGTCCTGCCTTCACCTCACAAGAGGAGGCCCCATTTCTTAGACTGATGGGACAGCCTCCGACTTGTTCTTAGCACCCACCAGGGAATGAATTCTCCTTAGCTCCAGGATTTAACCCAGTAAATGAGTCTCTACTCATCTCCTCGCTAAAGGGAGGCTCCCCTAGGAGCTGCATTAACTCTTTCATCACAGAAGGCCTGTCCTGGCCTTCTGGCCTGTCTGGTCAGTTACCTAATGGGGCCAAGGTCACAGGTCCATCTTGCAGAGTATCTTACCTGGGTATCAGGTGAGAGGATGTAGAAGAACCAGTGAAGCCCCTCCTCACTGCTAGGAAAACAAAGGTGGTACTGAGAGAATTAATGCAGCTCCCAGAGGGGCCTATTATCCTACCCCCTCAGTCAGCCAGTGAGGTGGGGAGGGGGACAATCTGCCCTAGTTGCTACCAGAATATGTTACTTGTCCCCCAAACCCAGGCCCTGGCCCTGTTCTCTTGTGGACCCTGCACCAAGAGGTATTACCTGAAATGTGGGCACATGGGTTCTCACCTCCCAATTAGCTGCTGCTTTCACTTGCTGAGCAGCACCCTGCTGGCTGAAGGGAGGGGAGTGGGGACACTGGGCAGAGCCAGACTCCCAGGGGGCCAGTAGGAGGCACTCAGCCCTAGGAAGAGCATCTTGGTAATAGCCTAGCCCCTTCCCCTGGGGCCTGGGAAGAGGATTAGTGCTGGAGCAATTCCGGCTGCCCTCCACCTCCCCACACCCTCCCACTGCATGCACCCCCACCCCACACCCCCACTGGGCCCAAGTCAAAGCATTGTGCAACCCAGATGTGCCTGGAGCTGAGACAGCAGGCCTTTGCTCAGAGCCCTCTCATCCTGCTGCATCCCTAAGTCCCTCTCCACCTCCATCCAGAGCTCCATGCTGGACTGAGGCTCCTCTCTCCACACCCCAACTCTGCCTGAGACACCCACCATGGGGACACCCACCAGGAGGACACCATCCCTGCGGCTGCTAGCTGCTGCAGCCCTTCTCTCCTCTGCAGGTAAGCCCAGTAGTGAAAATTATGTCATTATATATTATTGCTATTACTCTGATGATGACTACTGAAATAACTGACTGCATTGCTGTAGCAATTTCCTCCCTAAAATGTTCCCATTTGTGATTCTTTAAGGTTAAGAGGAGAGGGCATGAGTCTTTTCCATATTACAGGTAAAGAAAGAATGACGCAGAGAGGATGAGTGGCTTGTCCTGGGTCACACAGCAAAACTAGGCACAACCAAACTAAAAAACCAAACTTGTTGCTATAGAGTCATTTCCAACCTGTAGCAACTCCATGTATTACACATAGAGTTTTCTTGGCTGTAGTCTTTACGGAAAGAGATCACTAGGCCTCTCTTCTGCAGTACCATTGGGTGGGTTTGAACCACTACTCTTTTGGTTAGTAGCCAAGTGCAAACTGTTTGTGCCCCTCACGGGCCTCCGGTACAACCACTGCTCCATAGTATCAGTCCAGAGTTGCAGCCTCAGACTGCACTGTCCAGTTGGGTAACAAATAGCCATTAAAAAACCAAACTCACTGCCGTCGAGTTGGAGCCTACTCATAGTGACCCTTCCTTGGGGTTTCCCAAGGCAGTATCTCTAAGGAAGTACATTGCCCAATCTTCCTTCCAAGGAGTAGCTGGTGGGTTTGAACCACCAGCCTTCTGGTTAGCAGTCAAATGCCTTCAGCACTACGCTATCAGAGCTCCTGCCAATACCCATACCAAAACCAAACCAAACCAAATCCACTGCCATTGAGTCAGATCCAACTCATAGCGATCCCTTCTGGGGTTTCTGAGGCAGTATCACTATGGAAAGAGATTGCCCAATCTTGCTTCCGAGGAGTGGCTGGTGGGTTTGAACCACCAGCCTTCTGGTTAGCAGTCAAATGCCTTAGGCACTATGTCACCAGAGTTCCTGCCAATAGCCATAGGTGACTATTAAAATTAAATCAGTTACACCAGCCACAAACTGAACTGGACAGTAGAGTCTGTGGGACACTTCCGTTATCACAGAAAGTTCTACTGAGCGGAGCTGCTCTAGAGTCCCCTGACACAAGGAGACAATGACAGAGACGGCAGGGCTCTGTAAGAGTTCCTCAAGGCAATGCTTGCTGCTTAGCAAACAGACTGAGGGTGTGTTTGTGGATATTTGAGTGTGTCGATGGCTGAGTGCAGAGGAGAAAGCTTTTTCAGGAGGGCAGAACAGGGACTGGGAAGAGATGAGGCAGAGCAGGGGAAAGCTAGGCAAAGGCAGAAGTAGCCAGGCAAGAATCTCACCCCATGGGAGGAAGGAAACTGGCAACGGGGAGGAAGTGGGTCTGGAAGAAGCCCATGGGGCTGAGAGGCCCTGGTTAGCTGGACTCTGGAGAGGGTGCCAGGAAGGAGGAAACAGAGGGCCTGTCCTTTAGCTGGAGGGGGTTCACCAGCCCACCTGCTCCTGTTCTGAGGGGCCTGCTGGGACCTCTGCTTGGCCCTCTGCCCTGACCCCCAGGCCAAATCAACAGACGTCCCTTTTCTCCTTAATATTTCTGTGGGAGGAGGACCCATCCTCCACAGTCCTGCAGTTCTAGCCTCAGTCTCCACCTCCCCTCCTTTCCCACATCCACCCCGCACTCCTCTATTTCTCCCATCCCCACCTCCACAAGACTGCAGCCAGAAAATTTTAGGTTTTTGTCTCCCCAGGGAAGGACTCCACTGGCACACTTTTCAGAGACCTCATTATGTCCTAAAAACCAGTTGTCGTTAAGTTGATTCTGACTCATGGCGACTCCATGTGTGTCAGAGAAGAACTGTCCTTCCTGGGGTTTTCAGTGGCTGATTTTTTTGGTGCTAGAATCCAAAACTGCAACCCCAGCGCAGGTTAGCAAGGCAAGCCAAGGGTTGAGGCACCCCGTTGGTGGGGCAGGAACTAGTACTGAGGTTTTCCATGCCTGTTTCTCAGAAGCTCTGGGAGGCGGCAGATCACATCTGAAAACTGCGTTTTTGCCTCAGATGGTGTGGTTCCAGTACTGAGAAGAGTATTGAGGAGCCCAGGAACCTCTCCACCTCTCCCCTGCCCTCTTTGGGTGGCTGTCTCCTGCTCTAGGCAGCCTGGGCTAAGAGGCAGTAGGATCTGAGACCTGGCTCTCAGGGAGCAGCTCCTTGCAGCCTGGTGCTGGGGCAGATTGCTGGGCTTGGGACCACTGGGTAGCTCCTCCCACCCCCTGGGCCAGGCCTGTTTCCCAGCTACTTCTTGACTTAGGACATGATGGGAGTCCCTGGGTGGTGCAAATGTTTAACATGCTTGGCTGCTAACTTAAAGGTTAGAAGTTTGAATCCACCCAGGGCACCTTGGAAGAAAAGGCTGGTGATCTGCTTCCAAAAAATCAGCTATGAAAACCCTGTGGATCAGTTCTACTCTGCACACATGGGGTCCCCATGAGTTGGAAGCAACTCCACAACAGCAACAGAACAGGCCTTAGGGTACAGGGCAGTGGCTGTCAACCCCCGCTGTCCTTCAGAATAACCTATAGACCAAACTCACTGCCATCGAGTAAAGTCCAACTCATAGCGACCCCCTTGGGTTTCCAAGGCTATATATTTTTAAGGAAGTAGATCACCCCATCTTCCTTCCATGGAACAGCTGATGGGTTTGAACCACTGACATTATGGTTAGCAGCCAAATGCCTTATCCACTATGCCACCAGAGCTCCTTAGAGTAACCTACAGGCATTTGTAGGAGCTCTGGTAGCATAGTGCCTAAGGCACTTGACTGCTAACCAGAAAGCTGGCATTTCAAACTCAGCAGCCACTCCTTGGAAGGAAGGTTGGGCAATCTACTTCTGTAGTGATATCGCCTCAGAAACCCAAGGAGGCATTGCTATGTGTCGGGTCCAACTTGACGACACATAACAACAACAACAACAAAGCAGGCAGGTAAAAATTTGGAGTCCTGGCCCTCACTCTTAGAGCTTCTGATTCAGTGCTTCTGGGATGCAAGAGGACTCCGGGTGATCTGACATGAAGCTCGGGCCAAGATTCATGGGCGTTACGGTCTGCTCCTTCTGCCTGTGTGATCAGGGGCAAGTTCTTCATCTTTTTTTTTTTTTCCTTATACTCAAAATATTCCCTTCTTTCATGTTTTTAAGTCACAGTTTCCATGCTCATGAAATAAGAAAACCAAAAATGGCAGCACCTACTTTGTAAAGTGTTTACGAGAAGGAAATAGGGAGTATGGTACCTAGTAAATAGTACACACTCAATAAATGGCACCCATCCAGCAGGGCAGTGAGATTCTCTGGCATAGCGGTAAGGCATTTGGCTGCTAACCAGATGGTCAGCAGTTCAAACCCACCAGCTGCTCCGTGGGAGGAAGATGAGGCAATCTACTTCCATAAAGATAACAGCCTTGGAAACCCAACAGGGGTCGACTATGAGTCAGAATGACTTGATGGCAGTGGGTATCCAGCAGTAACTCAGATAAAAACGGCCTGGAGATCTGCTTGCAAAAACTCAGTCATTGAAAACCCTATGGAACAGAGTTCTCTGACACATGTGAGGTTTGTTTCTATTCTTGTGGATTCATGGGTAGACAATAAGTGTATATGGACATTTGTAGCTACATGTGCATGGGTGAGTGGGGGACAGGTGTGTGTGTGTGTCTAGCTGGATATCTGAGCAGCTCAGAGAGGTCTGCACGTGTGCATGTATGATATGTGTGCATGTAAGAAAGGGTGTATGGGCGAGAGGTGGGGAAGGGTGTGTTTGTGGATATTTGAGTGTGTCGATGGCTCAGTGCAGAGGAGAAAGCTTTTTCAGGAAGAAAGCCAGCCTTACAGCATCCATGTGCTCAAAGCCCACTCCACCACCCCCATCCCCCAGACAGAGTTCCTGGAAGCTGCTATTGTACAAGGTGGTTCCCAGCAGCCTGGCTGCCTCCCTAAACCCTTCTTCCCTCTCCTCCCAGCAGTCCCAGCTGAGGCAGGGGTGCCTACTCTCTGCCACCATCATTAATTTGGGATTAAGCTGGGCTCTCCAGCCAAGATGATGCATTTGTCGCCGTGCGTCTAGTCTAGTCTCCGAGGCCTGGGGCGGCAGTGAGGGATAGTGGTGGGTGGTGGGGAGAGGGTGGAGGGATGCCTGCACCAGACTGTTTCTGGGAGCCCTGCTCCTTCCTTATTCTGGGAGCTACTTAACAGCTGCCCCCACTCCCAGGGGGCCAGGGCTGGGCCTCAGCTGCTGCATGGGGGCCCCAGCCTCACCCCTGGAAGAAGGCTGACAGCTAGATGGTCTGGGAGAGCAGGCACTATTTGGTTAATGGGAATCTCTTCCCCCATGACCCACCAAGGAGGGGCTGAAATCAGCTGTGCTGAGGAGTAGGAGCCAATTAGGGGAGGTCTGGCTCCCAAGTGACACCACAGAGAAAAAGCGCCAGGTCCCACCAGTCAGCAATCAGAGCTGCCCTGCCACTGTGGAAAGGCAGGGAGACCCTCACCCCGCCCTGTGAAGGAGGACAATGGTACATGGAAACGGAGGCATCTATGTGCATTGCAGGTGTGTGTTCTGTCTAGACTTGTCACTGCTACAGACCCACTTGCAACTATGGACAAGTCACTCACTTTTCTGGGTTTCTCTTGAACTGTCATAAGAGAATTTCATAAATATGGACCTGCCCACCATCTGCCCACCACAAGCCTTCTCCTTGCCTGGTCTCCACCTACCTTTAGCATGGGTCCCACAGACACTACCTGAGTACATTCCTATGCAGGCTCCTCACAGTGCATCATTCTGAGGCATCCTCCCCTAGACTCTGGGAAGTGAGTTTGTATTATTCTTACCATTTGACAAGTGAACACATTGAGGCTCAGAAGGGTTCAATAACTTGCCCAAAGTCACATAGCTAGTACGAGGCCCAGCCTAGCCCCCAAAATCCAAGTACCTTCCATGGAACCAGGCTGCCCCCAGAAGATACATACATTCTCTCTCCACCTTTGTGGTCTGTGACACCTCATGCTTCTTCCAAGGCCCATGCTTGGATTCTCTCTTCTGTGAGGCCCCACCTGAGGCCCCAGGTAGCATCCATTGCTTCCACTCCGAGAGCCCCAGCACCTTGACTCTAAACCTCTATCTCAGCATTGACCGCCCACACGGACAACAAGCTCCTTGTGAGAGAGGGACTGCATCATTCATTTTTGCAACCCAGTCTGTAGCCCAGTGCCAGGTGTACAGTTGGTGCTCAACACCCAAGTGTAGGACAGACGACTGGCTTAACTAACTTGTCCAGATGAGGCCTGCCCAGTCTATTTAAATTGGTATTTAGCTTAGTTGTACATGTAGGTATTCTTGAATTGGTATATGTTCTGCTGTGTATAGTTTCAACAACACACACAGAAAATTGAGTGAAAATTTATATTTAATTTCATTAAAATTAAATAAAATGAAAAAATTCAGTTCCTCAGCTGCACTAGCCACATGTCAAGTGCTGGCTCAATAGCTAGATATGGATGTGGCTGCCATATTGGATGGTACAGAAAATAGAGCTGTTCCACCATTGCAGAAAGTTCTATTGGCTAATGCTGCCCTGGAGGCCAGGCTCCAGCCAGTCCCAGGTGCTGAGGCCTCTGGTGGTGTCCCTCCCTGCAGCTTGGAGCTTCGTGCAGGGATCCCCAGTCACCTTTGGGCCTGTGTTTGAAGACCAGCCTCTTAGTCTGCTTTTCCCAGAGGAGTCTACAGAGGAGAAGGTGACACTGGCATGCCGCGCACGGGCCAGTCCCCCAGCCACCTATAGGTGAGACTCATGTGGTGGGTGCTGGGAGGCTCTGGGCAACCATACAGTTTCTCCTCACATCTGCCCTGGTACAGGGCTGGGCCCAGCTGGCCAGGACTCAGCTTCCCCCTTCTGGTCTCTGCTGCAGGTGGAAGATGAATGGTACCGAGATGAAGCTGGAGCCAGGTTCCCGTCACCAGCTGGTGGGGGGCAACCTGGTCATCATGAACCCCACCAAGGCCCAGGATGCTGGTGTCTACCAGTGCCTGGCCTCCAATCCAGTGGGCACTGTAGTCAGCAGGGAGGCTGTCCTCCGCTTTGGCTGTGAGACCCGTGGGGCACCAGAACATGGAGTTGGGGAGGCACTGGGAAAAAATCTCTAGAAAGGGCAGGTTATGCCCCCAAGCCAGGCTTCCCTGACCCCACAAGACCTGCCCTGGTGGCTACTTTGCTGTGGAGGATGAGTTGGGGAGGGGGCTCCCAGGCTTGGGGTACAGTGCCTGAACCCCTGATCTCCACCTATAGTTCTGCAGGAATTCTCCAAAGAGGAGCGAGACCCAGTGAAAACCCATGAAGGCTGGGGGGTGATGCTGCCCTGTAACCCACCTGCTCACTACCCAGGTAAGTCAGGGCCCCAAGCCATGGTTAGAGGGCCTAGGAGGGGTTTCTAGACCTTCAGCAGGAGACACATGGAATAAATGTGGTGAGTGATGCGTGGAAGAACTGATCCCTGGGTCCCTGTCTTTCAGTAACTTCTGTATTTACTTTCTGGACCAGTCATTTTCTAGCTGTGAGCTCTGCTTCTGCAGGCTGGCAGATCTCTGAAGGCCAAGGCTGTGTCTCCTGTATCACACTGGGAGTTTCCTGGGGACAGGAGCTGGGTCCCCCCCATACGACTTGGAGCTCCCCGAGGGCAGGAATAAAGTCGCCTCTCCCTTTCGGTCTCCTCCAGCCCCAGCTCTTAGCACAGGCAATTCTGAGGACAAAACTAAACTCACTGCTGTTGAGTCAATTTGACTCATACCGACTCCTCCTTGGGTTTCCAAGGCGGTATCTCTACAGAAGTAGATTGCTGAATCTTCCTTCCGAGGAGTGGCTGGTAGGTTTGAACTGCCAGCCTTCTGGTTAGCAGTCAAATGTTTTAGGCTGTATGCCACCAAGGTCCTTATTCTCAGGATAGGCCCCACAAATTCCCACCAGCGTGTTGGGGTCCCACCCAGTGCTGGCCCATGAGTCCAGCACCCCCTGGTCTTCTCAATCTCCCCACATCCTAGGCTTATCCTACCGCTGGCTCCTCAACGAGTTTCCCAACTTCATCCCAACGGATGGGCGTCACTTCGTGTCCCAGACCACAGGGAACCTGTACATTGCCCGGACCAATGCCTCAGACCTGGGCAACTATTCCTGCTTGGCCACCAGCCACATGGACTTCTCCACCAAGAGTGTCTTCAGCAAGTTCGCACAGCTCAACCTGGCTGCTGAAGGTCAGGATCAGGCATGGTGGGGAACGGGGAGCAGAGAGGGTCAGCAGAAGGGAATGCCTCTAAGAGATAGTGAAGACCAGTTACCACCCCCTCCTCTGGCCCTGACCCCAGGCCCCCCAGGGGAATGGGAATCTTCTGAGACTCCACTGAGCTGCCTAGACAGAGTCTGCTTTGAACAGGGCCATGATCCCACGCACAGGATCCATGCCCTGGAGCCATTTGCATCTGATGTGCAAAATCCCTCTTTCCCCAGATCCCCGGCTCTTTGCTCCCAACATCAAGGCCCGGTTCCCAGCAGAGACCTATGCGCTGGTGGGGCAGCAGGTCACTCTGGAGTGCTTCGCCTTTGGGAAGTGAGTGACAGAGGAGGGAGGGGAGTTGGCCAGGGCACTCTCACAGCCTCTTAGGGGCCTAGGTGTTGGTATGGGGGGCAGGCAAGAACTGGCACAGTCATCTTGGTGCCCCTGGAAGGATCTGGCAGAGCGCCTAGATCACAGCAGAGGCCACCACCCCTCACTAAGAATTCACTCTCTGGATCAGGTGTCACACATGCCAGGGACCTTACACATACGGGTCACTTGGTCCTTCCAGCAACACAACCCAGGCTCACATAGTTTGCCTAACACCCAGAGTTAGCAGCAGCCCAGCACAGTGTGTGGATTCTGGCCCTGCTCTGTCACTCACTTGGCTATGAGGACTTGGGTCAGCTACATAACCTCTCTGAGCCTCAGTTTCCTTATTTGTAAAGTGATAATAATAGTACCTACCTTGTAGGATTGTTCTGAGGATGAAATGAGTTACTATATGTATAGTGCCTGGAGCAGTGCCTGGCATTTAGTAAATGTTCCATGAATGCTAGCAGTTATCATTGAAAAGATTACAACAGAAAGCATTATCTGTCTTGCTTTTGTCTAGAAAATGAGTCATTAGAACAGAGCTAAGCAAATAGCAGGTATTCAATAAATATTTGTTGAATGAATGAATATGATTTTCACTTTGGTCCCTCAAATATCTACTTCCATTACCTGGGTTGCCCTCTGCTCTGTGGAAAGTTATTGGGCTTCCAGAAAAACCATATTAAAAACACAAGAAAGGGTAATATATTAACCGTTTAAGAGACCCAACAATATCTCAGCTCATTTTCCAACCAAAACCAAACTCACTGCCACTCAGTCAATTCCAACTCATAGTGACCCCCATTCGGTTTTGGAAGTGGTGGGCTTAAATCACCAACCATCTGGTTAACAATCAAATGCCTTAGGCATTTGATTCCACCAGAGCTCCTTTTTAGCACATAATAACTAAAGCCCTTTGGAAAGCAGAGGCAAGGCCCCATTTGGGAGACAGAACCCAGGTCTCTGCTGAGGAGGACCAATCCATGAGAGGCACGGTGGTGCCAGCTTCATTGGCTTTGCACTTGTTGCAGGGAACAGAGGAGGGCAGGGGAGCCCTGCTTCTCGGCCCTTCCCTGCCTGTGCTTGAGAAGCAACCAAGAGCGCCCTCCCTCTTTCCTTGCCCCCTCCTTCTGTTCCTCCCCAGCCCAGGGGCCCCATGTCCACAACCACGCCCACCTGTCCAGCAGCTCAGGAGAGCTGAGGGTCTGGGTGCAAGGACATGCAGGACAAGGGAGTATGCCCTGCTCAGCCTGCTCCCTCTGACTTTGTCTCCCTCGCCAGCCCTGTCCCCCAGATCAAGTGGCGCAAAGTGGATGGCTCCTTGTCCCCACAGTGGGCCACAGCAGAGCCTACTCTGCAAATCCCCAGTGTCAGCTTTGAGGATGAGGGTACCTACGAGTGTGAGGCGGAGAACTCCAAGGGTCGTGACACCGTCCAGGGCCGCATCATCGTGCAGGGTAGGAGCCTGGGACACCCCCTGCCCCTTGCTTTCATTCTTGCCCTTGAGAAAACACACCCAAAAGTCAAGGAAGGGCTGGGATGCCCTTTGCTGATGCCTTCTTGCCCCAAGATTATACTGTGTATGGGGAACGAAAGAGACTAATGCTGTGGCCAGCTCAGAACTCTAGTAGAAGCTTCAGAAAGACCACACTGAAGTCCTTAGGATGATTTCAGTCACTAAAACAGCCACTAGTGTAACCACAAAGCACCAACTTTCTGGTGCCTGCTGCTTCTTTCCCCCTCTCCCATTTTATCCTCTCCGTCCAGGAATGCTGGTGGTGCCCTCTCCTGTCCAGAACAGGCACTGCAGCCCTGTAATTATCTTCTGTTTAATGAGCTGAGAGGCTCCTCTCAGTTCACCTGGAGGCTTTTCTCTCCCTTGCCCCCAACAGCTCAGCCTGAATGGCTCAAAGTGATCTCAGATATGGAGGCTGACATTGGCTCTAATCTGTGGTGGGGCTGTGCGGCTGCAGGCAAGCCCCGGCCCACAGTGCGCTGGCTGCGGAATGGAGAGCCTCTGACATCCCACGTAAGAGACTTGGGGCTTCCTCCCACACACCACCTCCCCATGCTCACCTGGTTTCTTCAACCCTCACCCCTCACCCCACCACTAGCAGCCCCTCTGGGCCAGTTAAGTTCTCAGAGGGTGGTTCTAGGTGCTTCTTTGTATCCAGGGTCTCATGGCCACAGACCGCTCAAGGAGGCTCGATAGAGTCCTGACTAACGGGTGCAGAGTCACAACTGGGTCCTGGGTCCGGTCACAACTCACTATGTGGTCCTGACTGAGTGATTCCACCACCCCTTGGGCTTTAATCTCCTGAGTGCAGGAGGTCTGCTAATCTCTGAGGTCCCACCCTGGGATTCCAGGAGGCCCTGAGGAAGAACTGGACACAGAAGCCCCATCTACCACCTCTCCTCGAGGGAGCTGGCAGCTTAGAGTCTCCACTGCACCCATCCCTGTCTGTCCCTCCATCCTGGTCCTCAAGGGGTCCTGATCCCTTTGCCTTGCCCCACCCTGGGCTGGGCTCTTCCTCACAGAACCGGGTGGAAGTGTTGGCCGGGGACCTGCGGTTCTCCAAGCTGAGCCTGGAGGACTCGGGCATGTACCAGTGTGTGGCAGAGAACAAGCACGGCACCATCTATGCCAGTGCCGAGCTGGCTGTGCAAGGTAAAAGCCCAGAGAGCCCAGGGGACTTCCCTGAGGATACACAGGTGGGGCTTTAGGAGTTTCAAGTTGCAGTATAGCCAACTTTCTACACACACACATAAAACGCACACACATGCATGGGCACAGTTTTCCTTAGCTTTCCAAATAGAAGAATTTAGGGATTTGAGAAAGCAGATGAGACACTAGGTTGGGAGCTCCTAGGGGACAGAGGGGAGCTCTGGTAGCATAGAGGCTAAGACACTTGCCTGCTAACCAGACGGCTGGCGGTTCAAACCCACCAGCCACTCTTCGGAAGGAAGGTTGGGCAATCCTACTTCCGTAGTGATACTGCCTCAGAAACCCAAGGAGGGGTCGCTATGAGTCGGGTTTGACTCGACAGCACATAACAACAACAGGGGACAGAGTCTCTGACTTGCTGCTATCTGGCACAAAGGATATGTTTGCTGTTGTGGAAAAAAAAGGTGGCAAAGTCATTTAAAACCAAATCCATTAGATCTGTGTTTGAACCCTTTTAGCTGTATGACTTTTGGCAAGTTATTTAACCTCTTTGTGTCTCAGTTTCTTGATTTATAAAATATGGCAATGATAGTCCTCATAGGTCTGTTGCAAGGATTAAATATGATCAAGGTAAATCATAAAGGACCTGCCCATCACATAACCAAAAAATAAACACAAAACCTGTTGCCAGCAACTCGGACTCAGAACCACTCCACAGGTTTTCCTTGGCTGTAGCCTCCATGGAAGCAGATCACCAGGCCTTTCTTTTGCAGCACCTCTGGGTAGATTCGAATCTCCAACCTTTCAGTTAGTAGTCAAGCACAAATAATTCGCACCACTCAGGTGCCCAGTAATGTCAGCTGGTGTTAGTATTCTTAGTTGTGTGACTTGAGCTTGCTGAGCTTCGTCTGTAAAATGGACATGATGATACCTACTTCATCAAGTCATCCAAACCAAAACCAAACTCACTGCCATTGAGTCGATTCTGAGAGTAGCAACGCCCTTTGGGTTTCTGAGGCAGTAAATCTTTACAAAGGAGATTGCCCAGTTTTCCTTCTGCAGAGTGGCTGATGGGTTTGAACTGCCAACCTTTTGGTTAGCAGTCAAATGCCTTAGCACTATGCCACCAGAGCACCTTCATCAAGTCATAATGAGGCATAACTATGACATTTATCTATCCAGACAATATTTATTTAACACTTCTTAAAGAGGGGGCTCTGGTGGCTTAGTGCCTAAGGCATTTGACTGCTAACCAGAAGGTTAGCAGTTCAAACCCACCAGCCACTCCTCAGAAGGAAGGTTAGGCAATCTACTTCTGTAGTGATACTGCCTCGGAAACCTCCCCACCCCCCCAGGTGGGGTCACTATGAATCGGATCTGACTTGAGGGCAGTGAGTTTTTTAGAGTTTTAAGGAACTTATTTAACTCTTCCTAAAAAATGGAGCTCTGGTGGCATAGTAGTTAAAACCAAAAAAAAAACACAAACTCACTGCCTTTGAGTCAGACCCAACTCACAGCAACCCCTCCTTGGGTTTCCAAGAAGTAAATTGCCCAGTCTTCCTTCCGAGGAATGGCTGGTGGGTTTGAACCACCAGTCTTCTGGTTAGCAGTCAAATGCCTTACGCACTATGCCACCAGAGCTCCTATAATGGTTAAAGCACTCCAAAAGGTCAGCGGTTTGAACCCACTAGCTGCTCCATGGGAGAAAGGTGTGCAATCTGCTTCAGTGAAGATTTACAGCCCTGAAAACCCAATGGGGTGGTTCTACTATGTCCTATAGGGTCACTATGCATCAGAATTGACTCCATGGTAGTGAGTTTGGTTTTTGGTTTTAAAGAATTAACATGATAGATAAGGTCTCCGCCTTCAAGCAGTTTACAATCCAGCAGAGAGAGATGGAAAAATAGACACCAAATCAAATAATCAAATAAGATATCTCAGACAGCCACATGGACAGGCCAGGAGGTGGGTCAGTAGATGGAGTGGACCAGAGAAGGCCTTTGTAGGAAGTAGCATTCAGAAGGTGACCTGAGGTTGAAGGAGACAGCATGTGATAATCTGTGGGATTTCAAGGCAAAATGTATAACAAGAGCAAAGGACCTGAGGCAGGGAAAGGCTTAGCCTGTTCAAAGTGAAAACATAAATGCCCCAGGGGGCTGCAGCATAATAAGTGAGGGGGAGTGCAGAGTGTGGCATGATCAGAGAGGTGGAGGATTTACTTCTGTGTGTGGTAAAAGTACAGGTAACAAAGCATTTGCTGATTCGACATCTTTTCCATGTTCAATTCAGTGACACTGCGTTCATCATGTTATATAGCCATCACCACTGTCCTTTTCCCCATCATGGGGCTTTACTTCGGAGCTGTTGTGACGAGTTGGACTTCATTCTAAATGCAGCAAGAAACAATTGGAGGGTTTGAAAGTGAGGAGTGAAATGGCCTGATTTACGTTTTTCAAAAAATGATCCTAGCTGCTGGGTAGGGAGAGCGCGTAGGAGGCAAGCAGTGGAACAGGAAGGCCAGTGAGGGGCCTTGTCAATAATCCAGGCAGAAGACACAGTGGCATGGACCAGAGCAGTAGCAGTGGGCGTGGTGAGGGAGGCTGCTTTCTGGGTGCACTTTGGACGCAGTGCTGCTGGGAGCCCCTCATGACTTGACCACCCAGAGTATGTAAAGTGCTTAGAGTGTGGCCAGATCAAGGATTTAAGCAAGGGTGTTCAATATGACTGTGGGCTTCCCCTTTTCTTCCAGCACTGGCCCCTGATTTCAGGCTGAACCCCGTAAAGCGTCTGATCCCAGCGGCCCGGGGGGGAGAGGTCATTATCCCATGTCAGCCCCGGGCAGCACCAAAGGCTGTGGTGCTCTGGAGCAAAGGCACTGAGATTTTGGTTAACAACAGCAGGTACAGCCCCTAGCCCACCCTGAGCACTTCTGCCCCCTCCTCATCCTCCTTGGAAGCAAGTCCCCTTCCCATGACTACAGACTGGCTTTGTCCTTGCTGCAGAGTGACTGTAACTCCAGATGGCACCTTGATGATAAGAAATATCAGTCGGTCAGATGAAGGCAAATACATCTGCTTTGCTGAGAACTTCATGGGCAAAGCCAATAGCACCGGCATCCTGTCTGTGCGAGGTAAGGCCTCAGCCGCCACTCTTCTTATGCTCCTGCTCTTATGTTCCCACATTCCTTCTAGTTTGTTTATGAGGCTACCTTAGGATTTGATTTTGCTTGGGACCCCCTTCTTGCCACCATCTGGTATCTAGTCCTGCTCCCCCAGCACACATGGCATGGGGCCACTGAGACAACAGGATATCTGCCACCACACTGCCTCTTTTCTACCCTGGGACTGAGGCCACAGCCTGTCATCTGTCCTTCTTTCTGCACCTGCCTAGCTAATTTCCTCCCCTATTCACCTAGAGGTCTTGTTTTTCTTGGCAGATGCAACCAAGATCACTCTAGCCCCCTCAAGCGCTGACATCAACCTGGGGGATAACCTGACCCTGCAGTGCCACGCTTCTCATGACCCCACCATGGACCTCACCTTCACCTGGACCCTGGATGACTTCCCCATTGACTTTGATAAGCCCGGGGGTCACTATCGGAGGGCCAGTGTGGTGAGCCTGGGCCCCTCAGGGCTCCTCCCTCCTCCTAGATAGACAGGAGACCCAAGATGTCTTTAATCATCACCACCTTCAAGTCCCCCAAAGTCATTCCTGTTCTCTCAGGCCCATGCATGGCAAGCTCATTCTTGGGTTAATAAGCATTGTCCCTTAGGCAGGCAGTTTCCTGGATGCCACCTAAAGGCCATACATCTAGGAGAGGATGAGGGACAACCTTGAATTCCAGAAACCCAATAAGACTCCCACTCTATGACTGTTCTTAATAATGATGTTATTATCCTGAGAATGACATTGTTAACTTGGACAATTGTTGACTGTCTTGTGTAACAAATTTTGTTGTTTAGTCCCCAGGGGTACTAAGTGGGGGAGTAGCTGACTCTTCCCATTGAACAGATAGGAAAAGTGGGATGCAGAGGGATCCACGGGGGTAACGGAGCAGAGGAGTCCCAAACTCTGTCCCATGGCATGCTGCATGAGCCAGGGCTGCTTCCTCTGACCTGCCCCTCTCCTTGCTCTCCTCCATGTGCAGAAGGAGACAATAGGGGATCTGACAATCCTGAACGCTCAGCTGCGCCATGGCGGGAAGTACACATGCATGGCTCAGACGGTGGTGGACAGTGCATCCAAGGAGGCCACAGTCCTGGTCCGAGGTGATGGGGTTTCCCACCTCCATCCCCCACCCCAGACTCCCTAAGAGAACCAGCTGGGCTATCCTGCCCTTCCTACCTGCCCCATCCCCTCCCCAACAAGCTGTTGGGGTTTCTGGCAGAAGTCTATTGAAGTGGACATATCCCATGGGTCTTTGTAGGTCCTAAATGAGTAAAATATTCTTCCTCCAAAGGAAAACTTTTAAAAATCCACTTTTCTTAAATACAGCCCCAAACTGGGTACTGTGCTAAAGCCAGAAGTTTTCAAAGACTAAAAATAGATTATTGCCATCAGATCAATTCTGATTTATAGCAACCCTATGTGACAGAGCAGAAGAACTGCCCCATAGGGTTTCCAAGGCTGTAATCTTTACAGGAGCAGATCCTGCTGAGCAACCAGTAAAAACCAACCTTTGGGTTAGTAGCCAAGCACTTAACCACTCTGCTAATATGGCTCCTTTTGCAAAGACTAGTACTGGGAAATCTATGCACACATCTTTGTGAAGCCTTCTGTAGCCCCTCTAGCCTTGAGACCAGAAGCCTGAACACATTCCTCCCGCCACACAACCCTACATTCATCACTCCCTGCCTCAGTTCCTTGCTTTTCCATCTGGGCTGTGTTCACTGTGCTCTCTGCTGCCCATTCTTGGTACTGCACCAACCCAGTCAGGCCTGGAAGACGTTGGCTCAAATTTGAAGCTGCCTAATTCCGACCCCCTGTGCTCGGACCTCTTGATGCAGGTCCACCAGGTCCCCCTGGAGGCGTGGTGGTGAGGGACATCGGTAACACCACTATCCAGCTCAGCTGGAGCCGTGGCTTCGACAACCATAGTCCCATTGCCAAGTACACCCTGCAAGCTCGAACTCCACCTGCAGGAAAGTGGAAGCAGGTTCGGACCAGTAAGTGTGAGGCCCCGCTCTCTTCAGTGCTGATAGGGAGGTGGAGGTAGTGGGAGGAGCATGGGGTGGAGCCTGGATCTTCAAAAGTGGGAGCTCTCAGGCCTGTTGGGGGAAGCAGTCGCACAAAGGCAGCAAAGGGGGAGAGAGTTGAGGGAGGAAGCACCCTGTGTGTATGCTTGAAGGGATTAGTAGACTATTACAGGGGCAAGGAAAATACCAGTGGTGGGAGGGTATGCAAAGCATAGGCAAAGCATTAGCACTAAGACAGGGAAGTCTGGTGTGGCTGCCCCAAACCTCTAGTGTTCCCACCATTTCTGAAATAGGTATTGAGCACTTATTATATGACAGGCACCAAGGTGAAAGCTGGGTACAAAGAGGCCATTCAGACCCAGTCCCTGCCTTCTACATCCAGACCAATAAACAAGTGCTGTGACACAGACTAAAACCTCCACTTGCTGGTGCCTTGCAGATCCTGCCAACATCGAAGGCAATGCCGAGACTGCCCAGGTCCTGGGCCTCACGCCCTGGATGGACTATGAGTTCCGGGTTATAGCCAGCAACATCCTGGGCACTGGAGAGCCCAGTGGGCCCTCCGGCAAAATTCGGACCAAGGAAGCAGGTCAGAGACATGGATCTCCCAAAGAGAACTAACATCAGAGCAGAGCCCCTGGTTCTCCTTAAAAGGAGCCCAAGCAAGCAGCAAGCAACCTCTGAGTCCCAGCCCTGCTCACCCGGTTTTGGACTCTCCAATATACCTATGCGAGAGGAGCACCAAGTCAGGACCGGGCTGCAGCATTGCATGATGCCTGTCAGAGATGGAAGGTTCATCTAGTCCAAACCCTTCATTTCAAAAATAGGCCAACCTTACAATTGCATATAAATCTACAATTATCTCAAAATGAAAAGTTTAATTTTTTTTTTTTAATGGAAAAACCAAGGTTTGGGGAAGGGAAGGGTCACAATAGCAGAATGCAGACTCGAACCCAGGACCATGGGTGGTAGGCAGATGACTTCCCAGGAAGGGCTTGAGCTGCTGAAATCAGTTAATGAGGAAGGTGTGTGTGTACTGCGTTTGTGTATGTGAGTTGTGCAGAGGAGTGGGGAAGCAGCCAGTGTTGACAACCCCAGCTTCCCTAGCCCCAACAGAAAGGATGAATATCTCTCTGCCCACCACCCTCAGAGCCTAGTGGGTGTCAGAGCCTGAGTAGGGAAGGAAGAGGAGAGTGCAGCAGCCAAAGGCCCTGGTCAGCATCTGCTGAGAGGCCCTGTCCACTCTGATGTGGCCCTGGAGCTATTCCTAGGCCAAGGCCAGGAATGAGAGCCCTGGGATCCTGGGAAGGGCTGCAGCATAGAGTCAAGACCCTACCTCCACTCCTTCTACCCACCCAAAGTACCCCCACTGACTGACTCAGTGGATGTACAGTGAGGGTCTGCCTTCTTGTCTCCCTTAAACATATTTACCTATATGCCCCAGGCTGATTCTCCAGGCTCTTTCTGGAATCATTCAGCACTATCAGCATGTACTTCTTCTAAGTAAGGAATTCCAGAAGGAACACTTCCTTTGATTGACTATAAACTTCTTTGAGAGTCAAATGTGGGTGTCAAAGCGTTGCTTTCATTGTAGTATTCCAAGAGTTGATGAGCACAAAGACAGGTAGGATGGAGAGGAAAGATAGTGGACTTTGAAATCAGAACAGCTGAGTTCAAATTCTGGCTGTGCCACTTATTAGCTGTGTGACCTTAGGCAGGTCACTTAGCTGCTCTGGGCCTCATAGTCTTTCCACCTGGAAAAGAGGGTAGCATAGTGCCTAAGGCACTTGACTGCTAACCAGAAGGCTGGTGGTTCAAACCCACCAGCCACTCCTCAGAAGGAAGATGGGGCAATCTACTTCGGTAGTGATACTGCCTCAGAAACCCCCCAAGGAGGGGTCGCTATGAGTCGGGTCTGACTCAACGGCACATAACAACAACAACAACACCTCATAGGATCTCTGGTGGCATAGTGCCTAAGGCGTCTGACTGCTAACCAGAAGACTGGCGGTTCAAATCCACCAGCCACTCCTTGGAAAGAAGATTGGGCAATCTATTTCCGTAGAGATACCGCCTTGGAAACCCAAGGAGGGGGGTCACTATGAATCCAATCAACTTGATGGTAGTGAGTTTGGCTTTTTTTTTGTTTGTTTCATAGGATCAAATGGGCAATGTGTTATGGCAAATTACAAGGCCCAACGCTATCATTACCAGAACTAAGTGAAAAGACTCCAACTGCTAGATTCTTTATAGAAATATTTTGACCCCTGACCAAGCTACCCCCTGCTAGGCTGGGAGAGCTGACCAAATACATTCTTGTTTTAATATCAGCCTTGTTTAATACTCAAGACACCTAGGAAATTAAATCTGCCACAAGAAGAAGAAGAAAAATAAAACACCCTGGAACCCCCAAAGAAATGCTTTCTGCATTAACTGCAGTTCTGGATTATTTATCCCATGTAATTTAAAGCAAACAGGGATTGATCTCTATTATTTAGCTCAAGTCAACAGGAGTAAAGAGAAGAGTGATCTTTTATGGGGCATCTAATATATGCTAATCACTGTCTTGTTTAATTTACTCTCACCACAGCCCTGTGAGAGAAATATTATCATCACTTTATGGGCAGGATTAGAGAAGCAACTCGCCCAGGGTAACACAGCTAGTAAGTGGCAGAGCTGGAATATGATTTCCATGTCCACAGGGACTGAAGGGCAAAACTCAGACCATTTGAAGGGGTGCCCCTGTTGTAGACATGGGCTCGGCGCTTTTGTTACTTCACTGCCCATTAACCAGCCACATCTGTGTCTCTTGGTCCTAACAGCTCCCTCGGTGGCCCCCTCAGGACTCAGTGGAGGAGGTGGAGCCCCTGGGGAACTTATCATCAACTGGACGGTAAGCTGGTCGGGACAGAAACAAAAATGTGCATCCAATTTTCTGGGGGACAAGTTCTGCCCTCCTCATCATCCCTGCCTGGCTCATCTCCCAGCTGGAGACAAAGGAGCTAAACTGAGCCGCTGCACAGCACCGACTCAAAGACCGACCACATCCTCTTCCTCTTCCCCAGCCCCTGCTTCCCCTTCGCTGCTGGCTCAGGACGCCAGGGCTGTCCCTCTCTGTGAAGGTTGGGCAGAGCCAGAGGATGGGCAGGGAAGCGCGCCCGCGGCCCCAAGCCCATGCCACGCTCTTGCCCCTCAGCCCATGTCGCGGGAGTACCAGAACGGAGACGGCTTCGGCTACCTGCTGTCCTTCCGCAGGCAGGGCAGCGCTAGCTGGCAGACCGCCCGGGTGCCCGGCGCCGACGCCCGGCACTTCGTCTACAGCAACGAGAGCGTCCAGCCCTACACGCCCTTTCAGGTCAAGATCCGCAGCTACAACCGCCGCGGGGAGGGGCCCGAGAGCCTCACTGCGCTCGTGTACTCGGCTGAGGAAGGTGGGTGCCTCTGGACGCCTTCCAGCTCTGCCACTTACTAGCTGGGTTACCCTGGACAAGTTATTGTCGTGTTTTCCCTCTCCATAAAATGAGGATGACATTACTCTCACAGGGCTGTAGTGAAAATAAAATTAAACAAGATGGTAATTTACACGTAGTAGATGCTCAATAAATGGGCTACTGCCCCTGAGGTGGAAGGTGCTCTGGTGGACTAGTGGGTAAAGTATTTAGCTGCTAACCAGAAGGTGGGAGGGTTCAAACCTACTAGCTGCTCTGCTGGAGGTAGTCTACTTGTGTGAAGATTTACAGCCTTGGAAATCCAAGTCGCTATGAGTCAGACTTCACTCTATGGCAATGGGTTTTGCCCCTGATGTGGGGGCTGGGGAGAATGCTACATACACCACACCTGGCTCCCTTACATAAGGGGGGGAAAAAATGAAAAATAAAAATAAAAAACCTCGCTGTCCTTGAGTTGATTCCTATTTATAGTGACCCCTTCTTGGGTTTTTGAGGCAGTATCACTATGGAAGTAGATTGCCCAGTCTTCTGAGGAGTGGCTGGTGAGTTTGAACCGCCAGCCTTCTGGTTAGCAGTCAAGTGTCTTAGGTACTATACCACCAGAGCTCCCTGTTCCGTAATTGGGGAGGTTAAGTGAACATCTAGGTTCTAAGCCTTTAGCCTCATTTTGCCTCCCCTCCCCCATCTCCCTAGTCAGGGCTGGAGTAGGGAAGAGGGAGGTTCTCTGAGGAAGGCTGAGGGTCAGAGAGGTAGTATCCTGGGGAGGGTGCCCTGAGCTCTCCTCTAAAATCCCAGCAAGGACAATCCTGGGTGGGGAAGGATCTATAGGGAGAACCTGGGAGTTCAAACCCATCTGTGCCCGTCCTCAGAGCCCAGGGTGGCCCCTGCCAAGGTCTGGGCCAAGGGAGTCTCGGCCTCAGAGATGAATGTGACATGGGAACCAGTGCAGCAGGACATGAATGGTATCCTTCTGGGGTATGAGGTAAGCTTTGACCCTGGGCCTGGGAAAGGGGGTTGCTGGGGCTTCAAGGCTAGGAGGGGGCAGTGTACAGCTCAGGAATGCCCCCTCACAAGTGACACCTCCTGCAATCACCCACTTACTGATTTGTCAAACAGAGAGAGGACCCAGTCAGCCTAGGCAGCACTGTGGCTACAAACAGAGACCCCATGGCTGATAGACTGGCCTCACAGTAAATGCTTGACTCTAGTGGTGGCTTGGTGCCTAAGGCATTTGACTGCTAACCAGAAGACTGGTGGTTCAAACCCACCAGCCACTCCTTGGAAGGAAGATTGGACAATCTACTTCCATAGTGATACAACCTCGGAAACCCAAGGATGGGTCACTACGAGTCAGATCCAACTCAATGGCAGTGAGTTTGGCTTTTGCTTTTTTAGTGGCCAGCAGCAGAAGCAGAGGAGCCCAGGGGAGGAAGAAAGGGCTCTGGAAGGGGCATGACCTAAAAGGCCCCTGCCCACCCTCTGTATGGAGCCCTGCCTGCCAGCTCCTCTGGTCCTGGCATTCAGCCTGGCATCCCCAGGCTGAACTGGGAACAGCATGAGCCCCTCTGTGTGCTAGTAGATCTTCCCATCCCAGGGGAGCTCTGGGCCCAGCAGTCTCTGACCTAGCCCTGGGCCCATGGATAACTCTAGGTGGGGTATGGAATAGATGGAGGGCAAAGAGAGCAAGAGAAGGAAAGAACAGAAGTCAGAACTGTCATTGCCTAAGGGAGAAGCATCAGGCTGGACATACTAGTGACACTGTAAATTCCATTCAAGTTAGCTCTACACTTTAGCACAATAGCTTAGGCAAGACACACGCAGTAAGGAGGTAAATCCAAACTCTGCCCTTGATTTTAAATATTTTAAATATGCCCGTGATATTTAGCCTTAGTATCACAATTGCTATAAAAAATAGGTTTGCATTTACTGAACAGCCATCTTAAGCCTGCGGTGGGTTGAGAGGCTACTTTGCAAGTACAGATATGCATGTTATACTGCAGTGGTGGGATTCTTGCCTTCTCTGTGTGACACCTGGGTTCAATTCTCATCCAATGCACCTCATGTACATTAAGTTGTGTCAGTCAGTGGTGAGTTGCATGTTATGCATAGATAGCTGCATTTTGCAGCTATGAAGCTAAACAGGTTTCAGTGGAGTTTCCAGACTAAGATGGACTAGGAAGAAAGGGCTGGTGATCTACTTCCTGAAATCATCCAGTGAAAACCCTGTGGATCATAGCAATCCAATCTGCCAGCAGTCATGGGGGTGACAGCAGACTGGGCAGCATTTCATTCTGTGGCGCATGGGGTTTCCATGAACTGGGGGCCAACTTGATGGCAGCTAACAATGACGACAAATCCTTAGCAGAATCCCCATGGTGGTCCTTGATTTAATTAAATGGGAGTGGATTTCAGCAGGCCCTAGCCCACCACCTATTCATTGCTCCCCACTCCCCCATTCAGTCCACATAGTGAATACCTTTCTTGGGCTGAGCACTCTGCTAGGCACCCAGAAGACAGCAGTAAACAACACTGACTTGTCCTTGTTCTCTGGAGCTCTTAACCTAGTGTTCAGCCTCTGAGACCTATGACTGAGTCATAAGGACCAGGGTGAGGAGGAGAGGAACAGTATGTAGGTATTCAGGGCCTGAGTCAGGGTAGGCCTGAGGTCCTGGGCTTGATCCTGGACCCTAGGGTACCCCTGCTCCCCTCAGATCCACTACTGGAAAGCTGGGGACAAAGAAGCAGCTGCTGACCGAGTGAGGACTGCTGGGCTGGACACCAGTGCCCGAGTCACCGGCCTTCACCCCAACACCAAGTACCATGTGACCGTGAGGGCCTACAACCGGGCTGGCACTGGGCCTGCCAGCCCTTCTGACAGTACCATGACCATGAAGCCCCGTGAGTCTGTCTGGGGTGGAGTGGGGGGAGGGGCTGATAAGACAAATGCTTCAGTCCACGAGCCCTGGCCTCCACAGAAACGTGGCCACGAGCCTAATGGAACTTGTGGCCTCTGAAGTGCCTCCCTCTCTTGGCTTTTCATGGGGTTTTTTCCTTATGCAGCAAACAGAGTATACTTGCTATAGGCAGACCTTCAGAAAAGGGGGCAGAGAAGGGGGAGAGTGGGGAAACACTGGGAAGTCTCTCCAACTCTCTCCCTCCCGGGTAGCTCCACAGCGACCTCCTGGCAACATCTCCTGGACATTCTCAAGCTCCAGTCTTAGCATTAAGTGGGACCCAGTGGTCCCGCTCCGAAATGAGTCTGCAGTCACGGGCTATAAGGTAAGGAAGGGATCAGCCAGGCATCAAATGGTGCGGAACAGCCCCTTTGCATTTCCAGTTAATACTGGGGAGTCCCTGGGTGGTATAAACGGTTAAGCGCTGGAAAGGCAGCTGGAACCTACCCAGAGGTACTTCAGAAGACAGGCCTGGCAGTCTACTTCTGAACAACCCTAGTCATTGAAAACTATGGAGCACAGTCCTACCCCACACAACATGGGGTTGCCATGAGTTGGAATCCACTTGATGGCAACTAAAAACGACACAGGGGAGCAGCAACTTATATTAAGAAGGATCTGAGTCAGACATCTGCAATGATTTGTGATTGTGAGAGGCATGAAATACTTAAATGGTTCTCTGAGTAGATTGTAGTAGGAACTAAAAAGGGGGCAGACAGTATCACTGTGGGAAGGTAGGGGTTCATCTGGGTAGTATGAATTGGGTGAAGCCTAGGGTCTTCTAGCCTCAGGAGTCTGCAAAAAGAATTAGCTGCTTCCTCCCATCAATGAGGTGCTTGTTTAAGAGCTAAGAGCTTAGCCCTGGGCAATGGAAACAAACGGGTGAGTAGGAGGACTCTAGAGTAGGAGGACTTTGAAAACCTTTGGGCTCCTCCCAGTGACTGGAGCCAGGGAGGAGAGAAGGATCAGCCCTGGTGTGAGAAATCTCCGTCTGGCTAAACCCTTTCCACAGATGCTGTACCAGAATGACTTACACCCGACACCCATGCTCCACCTCACCAGCAAGAACTGGATAGAAATTGCAGTACCTGAAGACATTGGCCACGCGCTGGTGCAGATTCGAACCAC
This sequence comes from Orycteropus afer afer, assembly GCF_000298275.1. Classification (NCBI taxonomy): domain Eukaryota; kingdom Metazoa; phylum Chordata; class Mammalia; order Tubulidentata; family Orycteropodidae; genus Orycteropus; species Orycteropus afer. The sequence goes on along the minus strand of NW_006921600.1, from coordinate 23,550,688 downwards.
AGGGCCTGGAGGGGACGGGATCCCAGCGGAAGTCCACATCGTGAGGAATGGAGGTGCTGCCTCTCCCCCACCTGATCCCCGGGAATATCAGGGTCCAGCCAGATACCTAATGAAGGAGTCACTTCCACCCAAGACAACCCTAACCCAGCCAAATACCAAAGGGAAAGGGGGAGGAAGGCAAGACCCAAGTGCAGAGCGGTCCTGGCATTGTCCATCACTGCCTCCCCCCCAAAAAAACAGAGCACCCTTTAGGGCTAGAGAAGTGAGGGTGCACCTTTTACAGAGTGTGGGGAAGGCCGAGGACCAGCAAAACCAAATGTCCTGCAAAGCGTTTTAGGAGTAGGGCTGAGAAGACCACACTGCCCATCCTAACGCTAGCCCTCTATGAGTCTCCTTAGGAAAGGGCTTGATTCTATCCAGAGGGTGAGGCTGGGGTGGTCCAGGTCCCAGTTGATTCCCCCCCACCCCACCCCGACCCCATTTCTGGCTGCTGGTTTCAGGCACAAGCATGATGGTGGAGAACTCAGCAGTCTGCCTAACTCCATGTGCTGGTGCCATCCTCTCCCACTCCATGGCCATGCTGATCATCCTAGGCTACCTGGAGCTTTGATCTTGGCTCCCCTCCCTCTCCGCCAGAGCTGGACACCCACCTCCGATGGACACAGCCAGCTGGTGCTGGCCCCTTCCAGACGCCAAGGTGGCCCAACACTGTGCCCAAGAGTGGTTGGTTTTAAATACGTACTTTAAACAGTGCCCTTTTTGTAGGAGGTAGGATATTTCAAATTCTGCCACAGGATAGAACCCATGTGAGGATTTTTTTCTTTGAATCAAGAGGCAATAGGCAGCAACTTCCATGATAATGCTGGACTCTATGCCTGGGCCCTCTAGGATGTCTGGATGGAAGGAACAGACCTATGGGAAGAAAGGGGTTTTTAAACATGACCTTCAGATCAGCAGAGATAGCACTCCAGGATGGCGTCTGGATCCTGCCCCTCAGAGCAGAGTCCGACAACAACGTGCTATGAGCAGACTGAAGAAGTGGGCAGGACCCTAAAACCAAGGACTCTACTTTGTCCTCATCAGGGGTGGCATGGCTGGACCCTGACATTGTCCTTGATGACTCCTCAGAGGCCTCTGGCACCATCTGGACTGCTGAAAACCAGGGCTGTGTTGTCTGTAGCAAGAGCCTGAGCCCCTCAGCTTTTGGGGATGATACTCCAGAATTGGGGGTGGGGTGGGTATAGGAGCTGAAAAGGGCTGAGAGGCTGAGACACCTGGGAAAGGACATCAGCCTGGGCCTGAGACACGGTCACAATCCAGGTGAAGATGGCCTCTCAACCAACACTGCCAACCTGACCCTGTCACCTCCAGAGTGACAGAAGCCACTATAGGTGACCGGATGACTAAAGGGCTCTGTCTTGGGGAGGTCTCTGACCCCAAGACTCATCCTGCAAAACCCTTCACAGGTTTTGGGCAGCATGTGGAGGGGGACAGGAGACTGCCAATCGTGCCCGCCCCCTTCCTCCAGCTCTGCCTGCCAGTCTGCAGTCACCACCCCCACCTGCTACACCCGGGACCCTGCTCCCCAGCACCGACAAGCCTGGGAAAATCATGGGAGTGTTCATTGGGTCCTGGAATCAGGAGTCTTCTGAGTAAGGCGGAGGATAAACGTGGCTCTGCCTGCTCCCCAGGAGTGCCCTGGGACCACCTGGCAAGAGCTGTCCTCCAGGTGCCCTTGAACTGCTCTTTTGACAGGGATGGCCTTTTGTGTTTCCCCAGAAGGGGTTAATAAATGGGACGTGCTATCTTGCACTCCTAGTATATGATCAGTCACAAAACCTCCGAGCTGGAACAGGCTTTAGAGTTCAACTTGTCCAAGACATCACTTCACAGATGAGGAAACTGAGGTCCAGAGAGGATTAGGGACTTCCCAAGATCACACAGGCTGTAAGTGACCAGGCTGGGATAAGAACTCCTACCTTCTTGGTCAAGGCTCTTTGCCTGTCTATCCAGAGGAAGAAGGCACAAGCTGTTCCAAGGGGACAGAGCTGAGCAGCTCTGGACTGTTTAAGAAGGTGGTCAGGGGCCACAGAGTATGAAATATCTGCTCCGAGGTATTCAGGTTGATGACCATGGGGCTTGGCGGTGGCTGGTCCTAGCCCAAGATGTGAGCTGATTCCAGGAGACGTCCAGCCCTGCTCTGTCTTCACAGTCCAGCTGTACTGTGACCTCAACACACAGTGCTGGCTTGAAGCCCCCACCTCCCTTACCCTTGCTCCAGGAACAGAGGCCAAAGCAAGGACAGGGACTCCTCCAATCCAGGAAGCAGTGGCAGAATTACCGGGACACCCCACGGTGATGCTCTGACAGGTGGCCCTTCACATGTGGCAGCACAGGACAGGCATCGGTGGGCATGGACCCTTTGGGGACTCCCTGAGCCTGTTTGCTGTTGTTTACAGGTAGAGCTCTATTTTGTTATGGTTTTTTAAACTTTCAGCTCCTGCTCTTTTTTTTCCTGGGCAGGTTTGTGTTGATGTTTACCCACTACAATTTTTTTAACATTGGCTCCCATCTCTTCCTCCTGCCACCACCCAGTCTCTCAGGCCAGGACTGCTTTTCTGGAGCCAGGATGATTAGATCCTGCTCCCACCCCCACCTCCCACATGCAAGCCTTTGGGGGCTCAGCTGTGTAACCAATTCTCCTATGACAGGGACTCCAAGTGTGGCCTAGCATCCCTCCTGGCCTCGTTGGCTGTGATCAGGCCTGTGCCCAGCTCTCCATCAGAAAGGGAATGTTGGGACAAAGATGGGTCCTTCTACGAAGGGCGAGCTCGTTCTTTCCTCATTGGGGGCTGTAGCAAGGGAGGCGGAGGAACAGGTATTTAGATGCTAGGCCAAGAAGGGTAAGAAAGAATGGTACAGATCCCAACTAGTGTACCTGGGGGCCGCAGCCCCTAAGCTTGCTTGAAGCAAGGGGTGGGGGGGATGATGATTGGGTACTTACTCATGACTAAATGTTTTCATTTTAATGAGGTCCAGGGAGCCCTGGTGGTGTAGTGGGTGTAAGTGCCGGCTGTTAACTGAAAGATGAGTGGTTAAAACATACCAGCTGCTCCAGGCAGTGTTTTGTTCTGTTGTATATAAGATCGCTATGAATTGGAGCTGATGAGGTGGCACTTAACAACAAAGCCGCTCTGCTCTGTGGAAGGAAGATGTGGCAGTCTGTTTCCACAAAGATTTATAGCCTTGGAAACCATACAGTTCACTCTCTGTAGGACCACTGAGAGTCTGAATTGACTTGACAACAAACGAGTTTGGTTTTTTAGCTTAATGAGGTCCAACAGAAAAGGAGAGGAAGGCAGACTGCTGGGAACGGGTTTTTCACTAAGAAAACTAACCAAAAACACCAAACTCACTGCTATCGAATCAATTCCAACTCAAAGCGACCCCTCTTTGGGTTTCTGAGGCAGTATCTCTGCAGAAGTAGATTGCTCAATCTTCCTTCTGAGGAGTGGCTGGCGGGCTCGAACTGCCAGCTTTCTGGTTAGCAGTCAAATGCCTTAGGCACTACACCACCAGAGCGCCAGGAAAACCAAAGCATTGTTCAGAGAGAATTTGTTTTGGGGATGGGAAACGACACTGAAGCAGAGGTACTGCAGCGTGATGTTAGATAACTGATTAAGGTGTAATGAGACACTAGGTGACTTGAGGATATGCCAACGTTTAGAAAGGAACAGCCTCTTGCTGGGGTGGCTTGTACCCAAGCTGACTTGGAGGCGGAAAACTAGACTGGATGACTGGTTTCAGAGTCTCTTCCTCCCCACAGGGACTCTGGTTTTCATCCTGTCAGCTCACATGGGCTGTAGGGTGTAGGAAGTTTGGCTCCCTTCTGTTGTGACCACTAACTCTATCCTAGATCCTCTCCTCTCACACACACCAGGCCAATTTTCCCAGCATTTGCAGCCCTGGAGGCAGCAAGGGAGAAGAGCCACAAACAAGTCCTTTAGCACTCAACTTCGTGGCCAATAAGTGCCTTGAGGACTGGGAACAGACAGCCTGCAGCCCTGAGACGCCATGTCAGGATCTGTGCACATTTGGGCTCTGCCTTCAAGGCCCTTTGCCCCTTGGTGAGGCTACCTGGTCCTAGTTGCTCTCAGTGCAGATGTGTATCCCCTCCCTCAGGTAGCTCTCTCCAGATGGAGTCTCGGGCCCCAGCAAGGTCAAGTGACTCTTAAGTTCATTCAGGGCATCAAAGGACAGAGGTGGTGCCAGAATGAGAGGACCATCTCTGAAGAGGGGAAGAGAGCGGACTGTGAGCCCACTCTTCTCATCGCCCTCCACAGTTCAATGGGGAGTTCTTGGGCTGATTCAATCTTCCAACCAGCTGTTTGTTTTGGGGAGAGGATTTTTTTTCTCTTCTTCTGGTCAAGTAGCAACAGGAGAGACCGAGGTTAGACATTAGAAAGAACTTCTGCAGCGAGACCCCGGAATGACTAAAGGGCTTTTCCTTTTTTAGGGATCACTGGGGAATTTTGATAGCTGTTGGTCACGCGTCTAGGTTAGGCAAAATCAGGACTTGGGTGGTGGGGGCGGGGAGATGCTGTAAGTGTCCTTCCAGAGCTGAGATTCTTAGAATCAGTATTCAGCAAGGAAGAGTTTTGGGGAACCTGTCTGCTGTTGCCCCTGCATTTTAGGAGAAGTGACTAAAGCCACACAGCCAATAAGGGGGAGGGTTCACCTAATGCATTTTGGTTACTCAGTGCTTTTCCCAATCCAAGAGCCATCTAGCCTGTCCCTGACAGCCCCAACATGACCAAGAATGCTTTACTGTCTGTGATCTCTTCCCCAGAATGTGACCACCAGCTGGGCCCATATCAGAGGGATCGCAGTATCCTCTCATCTGTGTGCACTGACACAGATTTGACACCCTATTTCAGAGTCAGACTTAACTAGGGCTTCATCCTGGCCATAAGGAGGTTGCCAGGAAGTGGCGTTCGAGAGGGGCTAGAAAGGCATTTTCTAAGGAACTTCAGAGAGCCCCCTGGAAACAGGTGCCTGCTAGCTGAGGGGTGCTCCATGGAACTTGTATATATATACATATATGGCTCATACAGCTTTGGAGGAAAAGATGGGGTCAGAGAGCTTTACCCAGTGGCCCAGGGAACAGACAGTGCCCTTAGATGGGATACACTCTGCCTTGCCCCTAAACTCCTCCAACTTCCTCCCCCCACCGAGACCTGCACAACTTAGAGCTGCTGCAGCTGAGCAAGTGCTAGGGACTCCATTATTGCTGAAATGGAATCACACACCCCGTTTCTCTCTCTTGTACTTCTTGTAATGGTAGTTATTTATTGACTGTGGTAGCAGGCAGTTCTTAAATAAAGTTGGATTCTCAATCTGTTGAGGCAGCTGGCATCAGCTGTGGGTGTTTTGATCTTCAGGTTAAATTAAAGCACACCTCTTTTGTCCTGTTCTCTAAACTTAGAGGCTTTCATACACCGTACTTTCATCCCTCACACTCAAATCTAAGAAAGTTACAAAATACAGTCCACAGTGCTTCAATCATTTCTCGGCAAAAGAAAAATTAGTTTGTTTTCTTTTTTTTCTAGTTGGGGAGTGGTTGGTAAACAGAGCCCAAGGAAGTTTTTCTAGACCATGTTGGCTTTCCCTAACACAATGCTTGTGTGATGGTACTGCTTCAAGGTTCCCTGATTATTAGGGCATTTGAGGTGTTGGCTCAGTGATCCCAAAAGGAAGTTCTCTCCCTGTAGATATAGTGGCCCCCAACTGCAAAGAACTTGTACAAGCAGCCAGAAGAGTTTGAATCACTAAAGTCACATTTCCCAGCCACAGAATTCTCACATATTCAAGACACGTTTATCAAATTTCCATTACATACAAGATGTGTAGTTGTTCAGTGCGGAGTGGGCAGCACTCCATGCAGGGAAGAGTGCTCAGGGAGATAACGGTGAGCAGAGGCCCCGCTACTCAATGCTTAGCTATCTGCACCTGTTCAGCATGGCAAGCCCAGGCTCACAGCCTGCAGAAGGGACCAGCACAGACACTGGTATGATACTGCAATTGGGTCATCTCCTCTGCTCTTCACCCCAAAGGGCTGCTGGGGGCACTGGTCACCCTAGAACCTATATTTGAGTACATTCAACATCTCCTTGACCCTGCAGAGGCAGATTACATGCACAGAACTTAATGAACTGAACTGGGTTTTGGTCTTTCGTTGTCTTCCCCGCTCAATCTCTTCATGTCCACAGAGTCAGAATTCCAGAGCCCAATGAACAAAAGGCTATTAACCTAGAGCTATGTAACAGTCCATCTCATGCTTCACTAGTGGCTTGCAGTAGAATGCTGAGAAATTATTTAGCTCTTGTTGGGCCTCACCCTCTCCAGCTGTAAAATGGGCAACAGTACCCTTCATTCCTCCTCCCTCCTCAGGAAGGAGTTCATTATGTACAAAGTAAGATGCTCCTGTTCTATGGTCCTCTTTTATTTTTTCTTTACAGTCCTCTTTTAAAGTATAGCAAGCTATCTCCCAGTTGCATTAACACTGTCTAGCACTTGACTAAGAGGCTTCACTAATATCATTTCCTAATTCGTGTCCAGTACTTCAGTTTACAAATTACTTTTACACACAGGATCTCATTTGGTCCTTAAAATCATTCATTTCAAAGATAAGGACTACGAAGGGTCAGACAGCTTTTGCCATCACACAGAACGTAGCCCATCAGGACTAAATCCGAAGTCTGAAGTCTTTCCTTTTGGAGACAGACAGGATAGGGGAAAGGGCATATGGAAAACTGAAAATCTTTTCAAACTATGATCAGTAATAAGGAAGACTCCCTATGCAAGGGCCTAAGTCAGTGGTTCTCAACCTTGGCTATTTATCAGAATCACATATGAAACTCTAAGAAACAAAGATGCTTAGAACTTATGATTATATGTGTGTAGGACACTGAGAGGGCCCAGAAATTACGACTCCCCAGTAGCACTGAGCACATTCAGCACCTTGGTTTCTAACTGCTCCTCCTCATGTGAAAAAAAACCAGGGTTTCTTGGAGGAAGAGCAGATTCAGGTTTGGGGCAAGGAAAATCCAAATACGGACCTGGGACATCTTATACTAGAAAACAATGAAATGCTCAAAGTCAAATGTGACTATGTCAAAGGACTAAAGGAGCTCCTACTGGCCAAAATTCAGGACAATGTGAGCATCCAAAAAAATGACATCAGTAATGGATTATATAATTCACTGAATAAAAAGAGAATCCACTGACATGTCAAAACTGAAAAGGGTAAAAAGAATAAGCTCTTCTTTACAGAAAAATGCAAGCTAATAAATATAGAAGGAATGATGAACTTAGAAGGGTCACCATTTTGCAACCCCCAAATGCAGTAACGAGTAAGGTGAGAATTGCCAATGGAAGCCAAAATCTTTGTGTAAATGCTTGCTGGGAAGCCAGATAATTACAACCTCAAAATTATTCATTACAAAGGGAAAAAATATAAACCTTTAGAAATACCAGACGGGTGCCACCGTAACCAAATGAACACTCTATCATCACCTGCAGTGGATTAGTCTGACATTATGTGCCTCCCTATGCAATGTGATGCGACGCGTATTGTCTGTGTAGGCCTCCTGTCAAAATGGTTATGCTGACTTTAATAGTGAGGAAAGAATGACAAATCTTGGTTGTAGAACAATAGATGACTGGCTTTACTAGACTCTTTAATAAAATCAACACCATGAAAAACAAAATGCAAAGGACCTGCAATAAGAGACTAACAAGAAATAACCCAATGTTATATGTGAACTTTCACTTGATCCTGGATCAGAAACAAAATAGAACAAAAAAGCTGTAAGATGTTGGAAACTGGGGAAATTGGAGTATAGCCTATAGATAAGATGAGGAGTTATTGTTCATTTTCTTAGGTGTGACATGACATTGTGGTTACAATAAGGGAGAATGCCCTTAGTAGATCATGTCTAACTTCCAAGTGGTTCAGGAAAGTCAACATATATTTAGGAAGAAAGAAAAATGTGGCAAAATGTTAACTATTGGTGAGTCTACGTTAGGAGTCTATGGATGATCATCAAACATTTCTTCCTACTTTCCTGTAGGTTTCCAAGTTTGAAAAATAAAAGAGTAGAGGAAATAATGCCAATTCTTTGGCTATACTTTAAGTTGAATTAACATCTTCAGAGCCAGGGCTCAAGATTTTTCATGACAACAAACATATGAAGATATGTTCACGATCATTGTTGTTGTTATGTGCCATCAAGTCGGACCCAACTCATAGTGACCCCTCCTTGGGTTTCCGAGGCAGTATTACTACAGAAGTAGATTGCCCAACCTTCCTTCCGAGGAGTGGCTGGTGGGTTTGAACCGCCAGCCTCCTGGTTAGCAGTCAAGTGCCTTAGGCACTATGCTACCCGAGCTCCTTCAAGATCATTAGCCATTGCAATAAACCAAACCAAACTCACTGCCATCGAGTTGGATCTGACTCATAGCGACTCCTCCTTGCGTTTCCAAGGCAGTATCTCTAAGGAAGTAGATCACCCAATCTTCCTTCCAAGGAGTTGCTGGTGGGTTTGAACCACTGGCCTTCTGGTTTGTAGTCAAATGCCTTAGGCACTATGCCACCAGAGCTCCTCATTAGCCACTGTCGTTGTTGTTGTTATATGCCATTGAGTCGGACCCAACTCATAGCGACCCCTCCTTAGGTTTCTGAGGCAGTATCACTACGGAAGTAGATTGCCCCATCTTCCTTCCAAGGAGTGGCTGGTGGGTTTGAACCGCCAGCCTTCTGGTTAGCAGTCAAGTGCCTTAGGCATTAGCCATTAGAGAGACGCAAATCAAAACAACGAGATACCATCTTGTCCTAGCACTAGTAGCAAAGCTCAACAAGACAGAAAATAACAAATGCTGGCGAGGATGTGGAGAGATTGGGACTCTTACACACTGCTGGTGGGACCGTAAAATGGTACAATCACTGTGGAAAGCAGTATGGTGATTCCTTAAAAAGCTAGAATCAGAAATACCATTCAACCCAGCAATTCCATTACTAGATATATATTCTAAATAAGTGAGAGCCAGGACAAGAACAGAGAGATATGCACACCCATGTTCATCGTAGCATTATTTACAATAGCAAAAAGATGGAAACAACCTAGGTGCCCATCTACAGAAGAACTGATAACCAAACTATGGTACATACAAACAAAGAAATACTGTACAACCCTAAAGAATAATGTAGAATCTGCAAAACACTACATAACATGGATGTACTTGGAGGACATTATGCTGAGTGAAGTAATTCAATCAGAAGGACAGATATTGTATTAGTCCATTATTGTAAAAAGTCAAGGGAAAGTTTACATATGGAAGGAAATTTTCTTTGTTGGTTACCAGGGGTGGGAAGGGAGGGAAGGGAACACTGCTAGATAGGTAGATAGAAGTATTGATTTGGGTGAAGGGAAGGGCAATGTACCAAATGTGAGTGATCAACATAGTGGCATTGAGGAAGAGGAAGACAGAGAGGGGCATGGGAGGTACAAAGAACAAAGATGAACCCTTTTGCACATGCAGTACTGCATTGTCAGTGATGGCAAACATTGACATACAGGTGGAAGATCGGTGGACAGGTTGAACGATTAGGTATGTCTATGCAGGGGGGAGGAGCTCTGGTAGCGTAGTGTAGTGCCTAAGGCACTTGACTGCTAACCAGAAGGCTGGCAGTTCAAATCCACCAGCCACTCCTTGGAAGGAAGGTTGGACAATCTACTTCTGTAGTAATACTGCCTTGGAAACCCAAGGAGGGGTAGCTATGAGTCAGGTCTGACTCAACAACAAATAACAACAACAACATGCAGGGGATGGTGTGCCCATGACCATATATAGGGTTGACAGACAATGTTTCTATAAGTGTATTTGTATGTTCTGTAAGGACTTCCGGGTATATAGTAGAGCTGACAAGGGACAAGGATGTAGTCTTCTTGGCCACAGCCAGCTAGTAGAGGAAGCAAGTAGTTGGACCTGTGGTCTCAGGACCATAGTCACAGGGGACATCAAGTTCAATTGCACAAGATACTACACCAAAATATTGTTCCACATCCTAGTTTGGCAAGTAGCAGCTAGGATCTTAAAGGCTTGCAAGTGGCCATCTACATGCAACAATGGGTCTCTCCTTGTCAAGAGCAAATAATGAAGAAAACCAAAGATGCATGGAAACAATTAGTCCAAAGTTCTGGTATACCATGTGATCGTCACCCTATACGACTATGAGACCAGAAGAACTAGATGAGACCAGAAGAACTAGTGCCCAGCTACCACTGTCAACCACTTGGAGGGGGATCTCTGTAGGAGATCCTAGATAAAGTGGGAGAACAATGTGGAACAAAACTCAAAATCATTTAAAAAAAAAAAGGACCAGATTTACTGGTCTGATAGAGCCTGGTGGAACCCCTAAGACCATGCCCTTCAGGTCTGGAACTGAACTTACTCCTATGGCTTCCAGCCAAACAAAAGACAGGCATATGAGCTGAACATTTACATTAGGTAGATATACTCATTGGAGAGGTCAATCACGGGAGAATAGAAGGGCTGTGTATGCACAGGGAGACAGCTCGGGGAGCAAGAGTGCATGGGAGGGAAGGACACAGGGAAGAGGTGGCTATGGGGAGGAAGTGGGAGGAGAGTTGTTGCATTACGGAAGACTGCAGTCAATGTCATGAGACAAAGTGTATGTGAACTGCTAAATGGAAGATGAATTTGCTCTGTAAACTTTGGCCCAAATCAAAGTGAAATAAAAAAAAAAAATCATCACGAACCACAAGGCAGTTTATTGTACTAGGCTTTGTTTCTGTTTGAAATGTTTTACAATGCAGTTTTGAAATAAAAAAATATATATATACCTTAATTCTTCAAAATCTCATCCAGGCAATTCTGACATACAGCTAGAGAAAAAAAACACGGGTCTGACTCCTTGGTTTCTGCTATCCCCTTCTGTAACTGAAGTGATGGGAAGAAATACTGTAATTTTCTTAGCAGAATTAGCTCAGCTTGGTCAAGCCTATTCTTGATGGTTCCACAAGCCAGTAATCTCTGACTCTAAATAGGTCTCAAGGTCTCAAGACTCAAATTTCCTAGAGAGGGATGTACCTACGATTCTTCCCAGAGAGGCCTTGGCTGCTGTAAGAAACCAACACACTAGAACTTTCCCAGGAACACGAAGCTAAAAGGAAAGGAGTAGGGAGGGAGCAAGCCAAGGATCTGTCTGAATGGTCAGGAGAAACCTACCAGATGAAGAATCCAGTGTTTTGCCAGGTAATTCAATTTAACCCTGAACACACAGGGTTCACCTGGGGGAGCAGAGCACAGGGAGGGCGGGTAATTTATTTACACTGTGGCTGCTAAATACCAAGTCAGATGTTAATAACAAGCTCAGCTCTGCCACCCAGAGGCATGTGGCCCCCTACAAAGCAACTCGTTCATCATCTATTCTAAGAAACTTGAGGAAAATGAAAGCCAGACCAATTATGGAAAAATTTAAACAAATCCAAGGAACTTTTAACTAAAGAACAGAAAAGTCACTATACAGCTAATGTAAATTAGTATCTTTATTGAAAAGGAAAACAATGTTTTCACTAGAAAAGCTATTAATACATCCTTCTACATGAATATATTATTCAGAAGAGGGGAAGTGGCAGTTGGGAGGCCTACAAATTGTAAAGGGTAGAAAATGAATGCAAGTTAGAAAGACAGAACTCTTCCCAGGAGCAAGGGAGATGCCTATAGTTAGTTTCCTGGTTACCTAGTGGGCAGGGGAGATCAGGAAGAGATCCTCCTGGTACATAAATATGTGAGAGGTTATTGCCCATAGCTACCACAATGATTCCCTTCTCCACATCCCCCCCCAACACACATACTCTTCTGGCCATGGGAAGCCCCCTGCCTCCCCCCCTGTGTAGCCCAACCACAATCTGGTGGCCAGAACACTCTCTAAAATGCTAATTCGGCTTCCTGAATAGCCAGTCCTTCAGGCGCAAAGTTTTTATCAGGCGCAAAGTTTTTAACCCGTTAAGGCTGTTGTCACTGTAGATCACCCTCAGCCCACTGCAGAGGACTATGCTCACCAACACACCACCAGCCACTCCACTGGCAATTCCTATTCCCAATGCAGATGCCACATGCTTTTTCCACGTTGGACGGGGAGGCCTGGAATAGTTGTCCAGGTTCACTTCCAGGCCCTCATCTACTAATTTCTGACCCTCAGTCAGGGAATGATCAAAATTCAGGTTCACCAAGTGAGAAGGAAGGACCCTCAGCCCATAGTAAAGCCTCTTGACAAATTTCAAGTTTTTTAACAGCTGCACATCACACCGGTATGTCCCAGAATCAAACTCCTTAGCAGATGCAAACTTCACGAAGTGGGAATTGGCTCGGAAGGGTTTGAAGAGCTCATCATCAGTTGAGATGATACCTCGAGCAAGTCTCCAGGTGAACCGGAAAGCTTCTTGCCCAACCTCCAGGATGTCTGAACTCAGACAGCTCAGCTCAAACTCCTTTCCCATGGGAATGGTGAAATGAAGCATTCCACAGATCCAGTTGGTCAGACATTCCAAACGCTGAAACTTACACTTCCTTCTCACACCATCAGGACCCACTTCACAGACAGTCTCTTCCTTATAGCCAAGGCCACAGGTGACAGTACAGGTTGTGGCATTAATGATAACTTTCCCAACAGCTTCTTGCAGCTTCTCAGGGATGGCCAGTGTTTTAGGTAAAGTCACCACAAAAGGCAGATAGAGGGCCAACACAAGGCTCCCAAGGATGAAACCAGTGGCCAAAGTCTTCATGTCTCAATAGGAATTTCACTACCTTCAGTCAACATACCAAGCAAGGTATTCCAGTTGAATATTCTTCGATATTATGACTTAATTCTTTTGACATGAGATATCCTTCAAAGTCAAAAGATATGATGCATGCATGCACTTCAAAACAGTGTAGGCTAATAAACAAAAGTCCAATGTCCTTGTTAACAAGTTAGGCCATAAGGCAAGAAAAGAAAAAAACAAATTACAAAGTTGTTGCTTTAATGCTTCTTAATCACTATTGTCTTCATTCTTTTCACAGCCTGTAACAGATTTAAATCTACCTTTAAATCTACCTCTTGGGAAGACAGCGATGAAAAGACTTCAGAAGCTAAAGTGAACCTCCAAATTACCTAAATGCACAGTGAAGCCACACTCTTCTTGCCCTTTGCTCTCCCCTCCAAAATGTGGGATCTAAACGAAAGGTTTCAAAATCTCAGTGAAATCTGACCAAACAAGAAATCAAATATTACAGTCTAAAAAAGATTAATTTGAATCAAGTTATTAACCACTGTAAATGCTCCTAAACCTTTTATAATAAGGATTAAGAACATCGTACCAGGAGGCAAGTGACTTATCCTCCCTGAATTTCTATTTCCTCCTCTGTAAATTAAGACCTCCTTGCTTACTGCAGGAAGGCCACTTTGAGCATCAGTTGACATACTGTACATGAAAACATTGTGTAAAGTGTGAAACACTGTCAACATGTAAGGAATTTCAAACAAATCAAAATTCACAAAGATTCATCTCCTCCCTTTATAGACCAGAGGATCTCATTGTTTGCTTGGGTTGAGGTTGCTATGAAACTGCTATGATGCCAAAGGATTCTCAGTCACTTAGAAAAGATTAAGTAGACACCAAGATTGGGAGAGGATTAAAATCAAGGACTTTAAATAGACTTTATGAAACATTCTTTAGGAGACAATGAGTAGTCAATGGATTTTAAAACAATTTAGGGAAGAAAAAAAAAAGGCTAATGAGGAATTTTAACTGTACTACATTGTAAGAAAGGTCCCTGGAAGGCAGGAACCTCCACTCATTCATTCTTCTAACCTTCAGCGTGCCCAGCACTGTGGCTTCCACAGAGTTGTTATACAAACTTCTACTGAGCTAAAGAATCTGGAAAGAGATTTTGGGATCTCTTTTCTAGATATTTTTGGTTAATACCAACTTTTTTTTTTTTTTTTGCCTAAATCATTTATTTATAAGCTTGCCTAGAGGCAGAAATCTGGACTACCTAACCACCCTCTAGCCCTTCCAGTTCTGTATTTCTACACAGAATGAAGATCTCACATCCTCTCAACATAGTAAGCTGCATTTTCCATAGTACAAAGCAAAGTAGTGGGTGAGTATCAGAAGTGATCGGCGCTTACAAACAATCATCTACACCTGTTCTTTAATAAACATCCAATTTTATTTACAAAGCATTAAAGCTTCAGCAGAAATACCCAAGGCTAAGTCTCATCTTGTACAAAACTACAGAACACTAAAAAACAAAATGAGAGAAGGGGGGATGGGGGAAGAAGAGAATATACATATATTGTACAACTCGAGAAATTCAAACTGAAATGGATAAACAGTTTTAGGAGCTGAAAAAAAAAAAAAAAAAAATCCCAAGCATAAATAATTATTAGGAGCTGCTGCCAGAGACAATCTGACAAGGTTTAAATCGATGTTCTCAGTAGCCAGTTTAGGAGGTGTACACAGCATAAACATCCAAATGCACAGGAAACCAATCTACTTCACACATGGGAAAAAGGTAGAAACCCTTCATATCACACAGCTTGCACACTACGGCAGCACACAGTACAGAGAAATGGAATGACTATAGTGTATGCAAACAGAAACATGTCTAGTGAGCCACCTAACCAATCTCTACTACTGGTATAACTCATAAGACATTCACAGAATGGGCATGTGAGGAAAAAGTAGTGGCATCTTCACCTGGAGACTAGTGAGCCCTTTCCACATGTGGTTTCTTTACTATGGATTTTCAGAGAACTTCAGCCATCTACTGTACATGTCCATCCGATCTGCTACTTTTTACACATAAGCAACAATAAAAGCAAATACACACACCCACGCACCCACACACACACCCCAGAAAGAGAAAGCTAAGCAACCTTTCACAGAAAGGAAGTCACTGAAAACATGCAGTAAGAAAACAGAGCATGGATGCAGGGAGGACAATGATTAAAAAAAAATTTACCTTCATCTTTGATTTGAACTGTGTTGCTGCTGCTTTGATTATGGATGGTTTTACTTTAGTCCTTGCATAGATTCCCCCATCCCAATAAAAAAGAAGCTTATATGGAGACATCTTGGCTTGTTTCCATCTCTGGAAGCCAGCACAGATTGTGCAATATAAAACTACTAATGATTCTTTGCTGGAGACAGATGAAACTTGCTATCTTCAAAAGCCATGATTAATGCAAATAACCCAATGCTGGAGGGAATCACGAAATGGAAGGAAAACAAGAAAAAAAAACCCTGATGCTTTTAAAGCCCAGCTTCTTGAGGAAAATGTGGTAGGAAGAGGGGCCTTCTTACAGTTCCTTCCTTCCTAAAATCTTTCACACACTTTCTATTACTGCTCATCCTTTGTATACAATATGGAAATATAGGAGGTGTCTGGTGAGAGGGTAAGTTTAAAAATGAAGAAAGAAAACATGCAACAGTTTTGCTAGGATACTAGTAGTAAAACAAGTCGCTCAAGGACATGCACTGAGGACAGAAGGCAAATAGGAAATGACAGGTTTAAATGATGCTTGGTCAGATGAGCAAAAACCACAGGGGTCTCTTCTCCAGCAATACAACTAAACAAGTTTAAATGAGTCAATACTCCCACGTGATGTCTTCACAAATCCTCATTCCTGAGAGCCTATTTGGACTTATGCTTGAAAGGGAAGGGAAGGAAAGGGACGTATACTCTTCTTCCATAATTCACTTCTTCATCCAAACATAAAATTCACTCCTTCCACCTCCTGGGTGGGAGGTAGAGGACTTTGTTTTAAATTAAAGTCAATCTCAAATGATTGACCACAGAGTCCAGAGGCCACATGATGGTGAAACAGGGAAGAATGAAGAACTTCAAGGATCTTCACAACAGTTCTGAGATCGCTCCCCCTGCTAAAAAGATCAGACACAGAAAGATTTTTTTAGCATCAACTTAGATAAGTGATTTACAAGAACAGAAACACTTGATGGGAGGTGGATGACGCATTACAAGCATACACGGGTTAAGAATTTCTCCTCTTTTTGAAAAGTTGCAACCACCTCCAACTCCCAATTACCCTTTATTGAAACTACAAATAATCCAAACCCCAGCCTCTCACCCCAATATTCTTCTCAGTACTGTCCCAAAGGGAAAACAGAAAAATGATCAGACTTCTACACATTCTCTAAACTGCTTGCCAATCTCTTAAGTATTAACAAATAATGCTTAATAATCTAAAAAGTGCAGTAAGTAGCAGATAGGAAATTCTAGGGAACTACACCTTTCAAACCCTCATACAATACAATACTTACACGCTAAGGGGTTAACGGTGAGCTACAGACCCTTTTCCAAGCACCCCTGTTCTTAAGTGATATTTTCTTATCACCTCAGAATCCCAAATATGGTGAAATGTTAATGAGAGCTACAATCACACTTGTATGCACCAATAACTGATCAGTAAATAACACCCTAAACAGTAAAATCAAATGAACACTTCCCTGATTATTCCATAGAAGTTGTTCAACTTCTTAGAGGACATCCTTAAATGGGCTGCTGTGAAATATTAACTAGGAGGTGTAAAAAGAGAACAAGGTGAAGAAAATCTTCCTAGATGTCATTTGGAATGGTAAACTGGTTAAAAAATAATTGCCCAAGCTATGAAACAATTTTTAAAGTGAAGCTCAAGTTGTACTCATTTTTAAAGTCATCTCAAGCACTAATAAAAACTGGCAATAAAAACACATTCACATCTGCCTGAGAGTAGACTGACATTATAATGAAACCCAAACTCTGTTGAATTCTACACTGTTAAAAATCAAACTTAAACTTTTCTTCATTGTTCAGCAAGATGAAAGTTTATTTAGCACTTGTTTTTCGGATCGCTCCCAACATAAAACATAATCATTAACCTCTTAAGGTGATTTAAAAAAAAAAAATCCTGAGGCAGAAGAATCTGCTCCACAGGGCTCAATACCTGCCTTTATCATTTGAAGAGAAGCTTTGCTGGCTGTTCCCATGGGCACCTGGCCATTTTATTTGAACAGCGTTTAAATGAACACAATGTTGACATCCTACACCTATATTATGATAGGCAAAAGTGACTTGATCACAAATCAGGAGGATTAATAATGGGTGTTCAAGATGACTACTACAAGAAGATCTGGTGGTGCAGTGCCTAAGGCATTTGACTGCTAACCAGAAGGCTGGCAGTTCAAACCCACTGGCCACTCTGCAGAAGGAAGATGGGGCAATCTACTTCCGTAAAGATTTATGGCCTCGGAAACCCAATGGGGGTCACTGAGTTGGAATCGACTCCCTGGCAGTGGGTTTGGTTTGTTTACATATCCTTATTCTTGTGGACAGAAAAAAAAAAAAAGTGTTGTTGAGTTATCAGAGCAAGATAAGATACACAGAAATAGTAACATAGGAGAAGACCTACAGGCAATCCAAAAATCTGAAGCAGCAACCACTCCAAGAATATACATGGTTTCACTACAACATAAAGAAAATCTCCTGTAATATAAAATTAAGATAAATTCAGCACGTGATGAATACTTATTGGGGTACCTCCCAATAGCAGTCCAAGCCAGGGTGGTCTGAGAGAACCCTTGATCATAATTTTGAAGCTTTACCTTAAGTCAGCTACTAAGAACACAAAGAATGAGAAAGAATAATCATCTGATTTAGGGGAATTTCATATATTAATCTTAGAGACTGTTCATTTAAAGTAGAAGAGGAGGTAGAACATAAAATGATACAGCTGCTGTGGAAAAGTCTGGCAGTTCTGCAGTAAGTAACCAGGGGGTGGTTCAGAGCCCTAGGATTGAGCGGGCAGTGGCTGGCACCAGGAGGGCAGTGGTGCAGTGTGGCTGACAAAGGGAGATCCTCAGGGCAAGTCCACCTCTCGCAGCAGTGCCTCTGCTCCTTCTAGCCTATGCCCAGAAAAGACCCCCAGTTGAGCCAAGAGCACACCAGCCCCTGCAAGCTTTTAGACCATGTTTATGATAGACCACATCTTTGTCACACTTAATACTATTAATGTTTACTGACGGAGACCCCCAATCCTTGGAAAATCCTTGAGACATCAAGGGTAATGAGGAAAGTGGTGATTCTGCTTATATTTCAGCTCAGGTCTTCTGAGGGCTATGTTCTGGAAAGTGTTCCATGAGGTAACTGAGGGGAATTTGATAAATGATGTTGACTATATCAACCTGATCTTTCTAAAAAAATCCCAATCTCAGGGTCACCCTCACCAAGTTTCACTAATGGGTCCTCACTGATCACAGCAAGTATGCCTTCATGGATACGGGGCACCATGGAGCTATCCAATGCTGATCAACTGTCATTGGGAAGGATTTCCTGTAGCCCCAGATTCCAGCTGGCCAGATTATTGCTACAGTGGTATATTTGTCTTTCAATCTTCCCTTTAAGTATTGTTGTTGTTGTTGTTGTTGTTTGCCGTCGAGTCGGCCCCGACTCATAGCAACCCCTCCTTGGGTTTCCAAGGCAGTATCACTACGGAAGTAGGATTGCCCAACCTTCCTTCCGAGGAGTGGCTGGTGGGTTTAAACCGCCAGCCTTCTGGTGAGCAGTCAAGTGCCTTAGGCACTATGCTACCAGAGCTCCTCCCTTGAAGTATGTAACTTCCTAATTCAACATGCAACAAACTATGACAGCTTTATTCAGGTTAATTGAGCTAACTGAACAGTTTCTTCAGTAACTGGTCAACTGCAGACATTAACAATCATTTGTCACTTGTCTAACTTGCATAGCAACATAGCCTACACATACGATCCTGCTTTCAATTTAGCGCTAATGCAAAAGCAGTCTTTTTCTGGGATACAAAACCTTAGATCCACAAACACAACCCTCAGACTGGATTAATTTTTTTTGTGGGGGTGGGGAAGAAAAATGCCTCTGATATTCTGGGTTAGGTTTTATTTCTTAAAACCAGGCAGAAATTCTGCAATGGCTACATACTGCCTTTTACTGAAAATCTCCAAGATATGGAAGAATATGAGACTCAATGTTAAAAAGCTTGCCTTAGTGGCCTTGGGAGACCATGTGCAAATTGGCAGCAGGAGCAAGTTCCAGCCCACCTTTGCCTCCTCAGGACCCTCCAAATGACCACACCCCACTCTCACCCAAAGAATCTCACATGGGAGATATGATAGGTGGCCTGAAACTGAGACTTCTGATGGAATTATCTGTGATCCACTTTCACCACTCCCAAATTTGCAGATTTCCCCAAAACCAAACCACATTGCAGCCAGTCATAAAGCTGGACGCAGCCCTTCTGAGGAAGCCTGGGAACCAAATCACAATGCCCTGTCAATGCTCATCAGTGCCCCTGTTCCTTAGCACACTCTGGAGTTTGATCTGGCCATTTCTGTTGTGGAGATTCCCATTCAGGGAAAGGTCAAGGAACAAAAACCAAACAAGAATGAAGAAAACAGGAAGGAGGATGTGGAGGTCACAGGGGAAGGGCACACCGCATGCAATGAGAAGTTGGTCAGACGTCTGCAGTAATCTGTGCCAATGTTTTGTCTGTATGCTGCCAGGTAAAGGAATTGTTACTCTGGCCCTGTTATATGAAAATCTCCTCTAATCCATTTAAGAGGTCATACTGTTAAAATATTTAAGGTTGACCAACTTAAGTGTCTAACAAAAAATAATGAGAAAATAAAACTCCAGTTTGATGCAGTCTACTGTTCCAAGATGGAATTAAGTTCTAGCCTTTACTGAGAGGTCAATACCTCATTTAATTTTGTCAGCAAAGTGAATAACCACCAACTTCTAATAGGCCCTTAACAATGGAATCCTCTCCCACTAGAAGGAGCTTTGAAATGTTGACTTACACAAATACAGATTTCAGCGGAGCTTCCAGACTAAGACTCGGAAGAAGGAAGAGGCCATCCACTTCTTAGAGAATTGGCCAGTGAAAACCTTATGAATAGCAGTGAAATACTGTCTGATATATTACTGGAAAACTTTATGAATAGCCTTGAAACACTGTCCGGTATAGTGCCAGAAGATGAGCCCCTCAGGTAGGAGGGCACTCAAGATACGACTGGGGAAAAGCTGCCTCCTCAGAGTAGAGCCGACCTTAATGATGTGAATAGAGTAAAGCTTCTGGGACCTCCATGTGCTGATGTGGCACAATTCAAAACGAGAAGAAACAGCTGCAAACATCCTTTAATAATCAGAACATGGAATGTACAAAGTATGAATCTAGGAAAATTGGAAGTTGTCAAAAGTGAAACGGAACATAAAAAGATAAACATCCTAGGCATCAGTGAGCAGAAATGGACTGGTTTTGGACATTCTGAATCAGACAACCACATGATCTACTATGTTGGGAATGACAAACTGAAGAGGAAAGGCATGGCATTAATTGTTACAAAGAACACTTCAAGATCTATCCTGTAGTACAATGCTGTCAGTGATAGGATAATATCCATACGTCTACAAGGAAGACCAGTTAATACTACTATTATTCAAATTTACGCACCAACCATCAAAGCCAAAGATAAGGTAATTGAAGATTTTTACCAACTTCTGCAGTCTGAAATTGACCAAACATGCAATCAAGATGTGTTGATTATCACTGGTAATGGGAATGCAAAAGCTGGAAACAAGAAACACCGGTAGTTGGAAAATATGGCCTTGGTGATAGAAATGAAGCCAGAGATTGCATGACAGCATTTTGGAAGACCAACAACTTATTCATTACAAGTACCTTTTTTCAACAAAACAAACAGCAGCTATACACATGGACTTCGCCAGATGGAGTACACAGGAATCACATCAGCTACATCTGTAGAAAGAAGCGATGGAGAAGTTCAGTATCTTCAGCCAAAACAAGGCCAGGAGCTGATTGTGGAACAGACCATCAACTGCTCATATGCAAGTTCAAGGTGAAGTTGAAGACAATTAAAACAAGTCCACAGGAGCCAAAGTGTGACGTTGATTCTATCCCTCCTGATTTTAGAGACCATCTAAAGAACAGATCTGATGCACTGAACACCAATGACCGAAAACCAGAGGAATTCTGGGATGAAATCAAGAACATGATCCATAAAGAATGCAACAGGTCATTAAAAAGACAGGACAGGAAGAAAAGACCAAAATGGATATCAGAAGAGACTGTGAAACCTGCCCTTGAATGGGGAATAACTAAAGCAAATGGAAGAAAGGACAAGATAAAAGAGCTGAATACAAGATTTCAAAGAGCAGCTCGAGAAGACGAAGTCAATTTTTATAATGAAATGTGCACAAAGACCTGGAGTTAGAAAACCAAAAGGGAAGAACATGCTTGGCATTTCTCAAGCTAAAAGAACTGATGAAAAAGTTAAGCCTCAAGTTGCAATATTGAAAGATTCTATGGGCAGTATATTGAATGATACAGGAAACATCAAAAGAAGATGGAAAGAATACAGAGTCACTGTAGCAAAAATAACTGGTCGATGTTCATCCATTTCAGGAGGTGGCATATGATCAAGAACCAATGGTATTGAAGAAAGAAGTCAAAGCTTCACTGAAGGAAGTGGCAAAGAACAAGGCTCCAGGAACTGATGGAATACCGTTGAGATGTTTCAACAAACGGATGCCATGCTGCAGACACTCACTTGTCTATGCCAAGAGATCTGGAAGACAGCTCCATGGCTAACTGACTGGAAGAGATCCCTATTTGTACCCATTCCAAAAAAAGGTGATCCCACAGAATGCGGAAATTATCACACAACATCATTAATATCACATGCAAGTAAATCTTACTGAAGATAACTCAAAAATGGCTGCAGCAGTATTGACAGAGAAATTCCAGAGGTGCAGGTTGGATTCAGAAGAGGACGTGGAACAAAGGATATCATTGTTGATGTCAGATAGATTTTGGCTCAAAGCAAAAAACACCAGAAAGATGTTTACTTGTGTTTTCTTGACTATGCAAGAGCATTTGATTGTGTGGATCATAACAAATTATGGATAACATTGAGAAGAATGGGAATTCCAGAACACTTAATTGCACTCATGAGAAACCTGTACATAGACCAGGAGGCTGTCATTAAAACAGAACAAGGGGATACTGCATGGTTTAAAATCAGGAAGGAAGTGCATCAAGGTTGTATCCTTTCACCATACTTGTTCAATCTGTATGCTGAGCAAATAATCAAAGAAGCTGGACTATATGAGAACATGGCATCAGGATTGGAGGAAGACTCATTAACAACCTGAGATAAGCAGACAACACAACTTTGCTTGCTGAAAGTGAAGATGACTTGAAGCATTTACTGATGAAGATTGAAGACTGCAGTTTGCAGTAAGGACTACACTTCAATATAAAGAAAACAAAAATCCTCACAACTGGACCAATGGACAGCATTATGATAAATGGAAAAAAGACTGAAGCTGTTAAAGACTTCATATTACTTGGTTCTACAATCAACACCAATGGAAGCAGTAGTCAAGACATCACATAATGTACTGCACTGGACATATGTGCTGCAAAAGACCTCTTTCAAATGCTGAAGAAGAAAGATATCTCCTTGAAAACTAAAGTGCATCTAACCCAAGTCACGGTATTTTCAATTGCCTCATATGCATGTGAGAGCTGGATAATGAATAAGGAAGACTGAAGAAGAGTTGATGCTTTTGAGTTGTGGTGTTGGTGAAGAATACTCAAAGTACCATGAACTGTTAAAAGAACTAACAAATCTGTCCTGGAAATAAGTGCAGTTGGAATGCTCCTTGGAAGCAAGAATGGCCAGACTTCATCTCACCTACTTTGGTCCTGTTGTCAGAAGGGACCCTTTCCTGGAGAAGGATATCATACTTGGTAAAGTGGAGGATCAATGAAAAAGGGAAGGTCCTCAGTGAGATGGACTGACAAAGTGGCTGCAACAGTGGGCTCATGTATGGCAAGGCTTGTGAGGCTCGCACAGGATTGGGCAGTGTTTTGTTCCATTGTACACAGGGTCGCTATGAATCAGAGGCGACGCGACAGCACCTAACAATAACAACCACCACCACAACAACTTACTGTTCAAAATTTAACTGCAAACTGTCCTTCTCTCACTAAGCTAATAATGCTAGTATATGTATTCAGTAAGGGTCCCTGGTGGTGCAGTGGTTAAGTGCTTGGCTGCTAATCAAAAGGTTAGAGGTTCAAACCCAATGGCTGCTGTGTAGGACAAAAATGTGACAGTCTGCTTCCATAATGATTACAGCTTTGGAAACCCTATGGGCCAGTTCTACCCTGTCCTATAGGGCCACTATGAGTCAGTATCCACTCGAAAGCATCAAGTCTATGTATTTAGTACTTTTAAAATTTTAGGAAATAAAAAGGCCAATGGGAGCTCTGGTGGCATAGTCCCTAAGGCATATGACTGCTAACCAGAAGGCTGGCAGTTCAAACCCACCAGCCACTCCTCAGAAGGAAGATTGGGCAATCTACTTCCATAATGTTACCACCTCAGAAATCCAAGGAGGGGTTGCTATGAGTCGGATCCAACTCAACGGCAGTGCATTTGGTTTTGGTTTAAAAAGGCCCATATCTTTAGCGTGAAGTAATCTTTCCACGATTTTGACTTTGAATCTCATTTAGACATTTTTGAAACATAGCTGAGAAACACCACTGCTCAGCTGTAAAACCTGAGAGTACTTCATGTTGCCTTTGAGAGAAACCCTATTTGGAAAATGCCAAAGATATTAAGTAACTGTTAGTGGCCATTTCAAATATAATTAGGAGTTGAAATTACTGTAAGAGAGGAAAAATGTGATTTTTAATAAACGTTTAAAAGGTTTCATTATCATACACTTACTACTGAAAAGCAAATGAGAGATTTTGAAGAAGCTGGGAGATTGTGTCTTAGAATGCTTTAATTAATTGAATATGTTTGGTCACATTTTAAATCAGCCCAAAAATACCCTGCAGTATTTTTGCTCTTCGAGCCAGAGAAATCTATTTGAACTTTAAATTGTGTTTCTTTTATAGTGGCATCAGCCTGTGTAAGAAGTAGCTTATGAAAGCATCATTTTTATCTACATCTAGTTGATTACTGACCTGAAATCTTTATTGGTAATGTACATATGACTCTTCTGGGACTATTTTCAAATATATATAGACACAGCCTTAGGTGGACTGAATGTGGAAGTGGTAACCAATTATCAATGGAGTCCTATAAATATTATTGTTGGAAAGATGCTGGTATGTGGTGTGGTGTTAGGCTATTAAAAACTGAAGTCTAAATCTAGCAAACTTGAGGAGGAATTATCAAAATGGCAAATAATTGAGTTTGTTTGACCTTCTGTGAAGAAGATGATTCATGTTCATGGACAATGATTAACTGACTTAAAGTATAAGTGAACAAAGATTCTGTTTTACATTCTCACGTAAATCACTGCATTTGGAGTAACACATTTAAATTAAAATTTTTAAGAGGTAAATTCAAAAAAAGAAAAAAAAAATCAATACCAAATACAATCACTGATATTTAATTAATCCTACCTCTGAGCCTACTGACCTAGTCACAGAAATTTGAGTACTGTATTAACTAAAACAACACTTACATATAAAACAAAACAAAAAACCTTTTAAAACCCAACAATGTTTGAAGAGAAATGGACTCAAATTTGATTAATATTTTCCACCTAAGAGACCATATAGCCTGGGTTAACAAGTATTTGATAGGAAACTAAAATTGTGTTCCTCACCCTAACCCCACATACACAAAAGACCCTTCAATTACATAAAAGTGAGAAAACCTAAGTATTAAATTTCAATAGGCTTAGGTGTTAAAATGCTAATGTAGGTACTGTAAGTTTCTGTCTTTTTAATAGCCTCTTGTTCTCAGGTACTGAAAAAAACCTCCTCATCTTCTCCTTTAACATAATGGTACTGCTAGCTACTTCAGGATTGCTTCTAGACTACTGGAAGAAACCAAACCACCACCTCTAGGATTGGAGCGATTTACAGAGAGGGGAGAAGGTGCTTAACTCAACAGTCGGGGGCTGCAGAAAGCAAGCTTGTATTTCGAGGTATCTGTCTGGCTCTTTCACTTCAGGGGTGGACAAATTAGGAGCAAATACAGACCAAGAAAAGAATTAAACCAGGGGTTCTTACCCTTTTTGGGGGCACAGATTCTCATAGGAATCTGAAGAAAGCCATGGACATACTCTTCAGAAAAAAAATATTCACACAATATTTTGCATATAATGTCAGGGGAATATAGATCCCTTAAAACCTATTTATGGATTCAAGGTTAAGAGCCAATGAATTAAGTCAAATTTGGTTTCGCTTGCCCTTAGCAGAAGCTTAAAATTCAGAATATATGCCACTGGAGGAGAAGAAGAAAAAAAAAAAATGGTGCAGTTAAACGGAGTTAAGGGCTGAACAAAGCAAGGCCACGAAGCAAGCCAGACGGCGCTCCCAGCGTGTCCTTACCTGTCAAGGGCTGGCTGAGTTCCGCCTGCACTTTACCCTTCGCTGATCCTTCCAGAGGTAAACCTCTGTCCCCTTTGTAGAGTTTCGGTTTAAATGGAGAATCTTTCTCTTTACCTTTTGATCCTTTAGGTCGGCCTGCTTGCTTCTTCTTGGATTTGCCATCCCCCTTCACACCCAGTAGTGGATGGACTTCTGTAAAGGGACAGACAGATGGACATGGAAAGGAATCCACACAACACCAACGCCATCATCCCAATCCAAGCACCTGCCATGCCACCTATCAATGAGCAAAGAGTGTTACTCTTGGGTCCCAGGTTCACTAATAAAAGGAGGAAAACTGTAAGTGTCTATGAAATGAGAAATACTTACCTGGCCAAAGGACACACATGGCCTCTACAGTTTACACCAACCTGTATCAGCTATAAATTGAAAAGGTAGCCAAAATACACACTGATATTCAACCAAGCCAAAAGAGGAATGCATACACACACCAGCATGTGGGAGCAAAAAGGGAATCATGACTTCACCACTTCCTGTGAGCCTGGGGCACACCAGCCAACAACTCAGAGCCTAAATTTCCTCCTTTGTAAAGCACGTATAGTAAAACAACCTGCAGGGTTGACGTAAACATTAGCTATGGTACATAAATGACACAAAAGTGCCTGGAATAGAGCAGGAGAGGTACACAATCGACAGCGTCAGGGAACTGGACAGCTGCATAATTAATTGATCTGATAAACATGTAAACACACACACACCCCTACCCATCACAGGAAGTGACAGTAAAGGCTTCCATAGTCAGACTATAAAAACAAGGAAGAAGAATGAAAAGGCTGTCTAAGTTGGACTAGTACAGTGGCACCTAACAAATGCACTCTACAGAAAAAAGAAAAGAAAAAGCAATGTCATGTGAAATGAGCTCTGAACCAGGTGTCAGAAGATATAAAGTGTGTCTCTCATCTTAAGCAAAGTACTAAAGTGTAGAATTTCCCCATTTTAAAAGAGAGATGATAACTCATATAAAAAAAATTCAAAATAGATCAAGGACCTAAATGTTAAACCTAAAACCATAAAGTTTTGGGAAGAAAATATAGGGGCAAAGCTATGGGATTTTTTTTTTTTTTAAAATGACAGATTATCAAATTCAATAATTCAACAACAAATCTATGAGAAACAGAAGACAAAAACAGGACCTCATAAAAATCAAATACTTATGCTTATCAAAGGACTCTATCAAAAAAGCAAAAAGATAACCTACAGATTGGGAAATAATCTTTAGAAACCATATTATCTGACAAAGGTCTAATAGACAAAACATATATAAAAGTGCTCTAACTCAACAACAAATAGACAAATAATCCAATCAAAAATAGGCAAAGGACATGAATAACATCTCACCAAAGAGGACAGTGTAGTGCCTAAGGCACTTGACTGCTAACCAGAAGGCTGGCGGTTCAAACCCACCAGCCACTCCTGGGAAGGAAGATTGGGCAATCTACTTCTGTAGTGATACCGCCTCGGAAACCCAACGATGGGTCACTATGAGTTGGATCCGACTCAATGGCAGTGAGTTTTTTTTTTTGTTAGTAGTTATTAACCAACTTCGCTAAAGCCTACTATATTAAAAATTCAAGGTACATACAATGGTTCTTAATAACAAATGGGTGCTACTTTGTGACATGCATTAAAACATTATTATGACTCTATTATTATGTGAAAGATGCTTTAGTGTATCTGGAAGTATTTCTTTAATGTTGTTTGTTCAAAGAGGTATATTATATACTATACACTAGACAAACATTTAACTAACTACATTATATACAAATGGTACCTAACTCTTCTGACTTATGTACAAATGCCACTTACAGACTTAGGTACAGAATTCTGAGAACATAATCTAAGGACAGCCTATATAAAAAAGACTAATGGGAAAATTCTTTTAAAGGTAAAATTGCCCAAACAGGAAATTACCAGATCGTGCTGGCATCTGTCAGGCAACAGAACGATGTGGTTCTTATTCTTACCATCATTTGGTACTCCTTGAAGTTCTATATTGGTTGTTTTGGGTTTCTTCTTAGGTGGCTGGGATCCATCTGTTGAAGACTGCCTCTTCTTCTCTGAACTAGCCCCTTCATCCATCAAGGAGGTTTGGACTGCATCCGGTGGGGGGCCATAAGGATTTTCTTCTGGGTCTTCTACCTCAGGAGCAATGGGTAAATACAATAGAGCCTTTGAATCTTCCAGCTCTTCATCACTATGTGGAACAGGATCAGACAGGGATTGGAGAAAAGAGGAGATAGTTGCTTAAACCATGAACCAGAAGAATCATGTTCAGGCCAGAAGAATCATCTATATTAAACATAAGCAGCATGTGTGAATCTAGAACTTTAAGGAAGATGAAAAAATGGAAAAGGGACAGGATGATAAAAAAAAGTTAGTAGTAAAAATGAAATAAATGGTACAAATGTTATTTCAGTTTCTTAAAATTCTCTACTGCAGAAGAAGAAAGTGGAAATGAGGATCAGAGAATGAAGACTGAATGTATTTCTTGTAAACCAAAGAAGTTTTCTCTTTTGGATAATAAGCAGATGGGACTGAAAGGATAGTGAGGGATAATTTAGTAGGTGAATACCAAAGATTGAAGACAGGGAGAGGCCCAGATATCCAGCCCTCACTGCTGCTCACCTGCTACAAAAGGCAGCGATGGGATCCACACTGGTGACATCCACTTCCTCATCCTCGGCAGCATCAGCCCCTGCAGGAGAGACACAGAGGAGGTTTGAGGCAAAGTGGAAAACGCTTTTGTTACTTGCAGGTTAATGATTCTCATACACTGAAATCCAGGAGAAACAAAGTACAAAAGCCAGCCAGTTCATTTTACTTAACCCTTCAACAAATATATGCTAAATTTCCACAATATGCTAGGCATTGGGAACAGAGAGGTAAAGACATGAGAAAAGTTGGGGCTGGTTCTTCATCTAATTGGTGGACAGACAGATTATTTTCATTTAATATAGTAAGTGCTTTTCTGAAGAGATGGGAAGGAAAGAACAATGAATTTTAGAGATGAATTTGGGGAGGATATCAGAGAATATAATCCAAAAATACCAATAAAATCTCAAATCTACAACCCCAATGATCTTCTAAAACACATGAAGCATGCAAGTTAGAATACCACAAACGTGAGACTTGTGGAAGACTCCGGTAAGATGGCAGGAATAGGCAGAAAGACTCCATAGACCCTCTTCAACAAAGAAAGAAAAGGGGAAACAATTAACACAGATACAGAAGATAATCCTGAACCCCTGAGCCTTGAAGGGAAGGATATAGAAGTGGACCAAACACCAACTAGCAAAAGAATTTGCATGAAAACACCAAAAAAGGAGACATACAGAGCTGCGGTCTGGCAGCAATCCTGACAGCATAGACAGCTTGGATATTGTCAAGGACCTAAGAATTAGCCTAAAAATTGGTCCTGCTAGCCAGAGACTGCAGAGGACTGCTCTGGTGGCCGGTGAATAAAAGGGGAAGCAGTAAAGAGGAAGGTGGGCAGAGCTGTGTATTTCTGTCTGTCCAGAGGGTGCAACCATTTTGAATGTTTACAAGTGGCTTGACCATTTTGGATATTTAAAGTGACAGCATTCTCCCAGATTCCAGGGACTTAAGAACAGGCTCCACTTGCTGGGAAACCCAAGGACATTATGGACACGGATGACTGGAAAGGTGCAGCATGCCCCTTGTTACTCTTATACCCCATACCCTCCTGGTGAACAGAGATACGGCCATCACTCACTCCCATCTACCTTCTGGGCCAGCAGGAATTCCATCCCAGTCTGCGTGTGCGGACGGAG
The DNA here is from genome assembly GCF_000298275.1 of Orycteropus afer afer. Taxonomy (NCBI): domain Eukaryota; kingdom Metazoa; phylum Chordata; class Mammalia; order Tubulidentata; family Orycteropodidae; genus Orycteropus; species Orycteropus afer. The sequence goes on along the minus strand of NW_006921600.1, from coordinate 23,521,297 downwards.
CCTGGGTGCCCTGCCCCTCACTGCACTGATTTTTTTTTTTTCTTTTTTTCTGTTCTTAGTTTGTTTTGGTCTGTTTTAAAACTACTATTATTACTTTTGTCCTTTTTACTATTATTCTTTATCTTCCTCTCCCAGGGTTCCAGTTTTCAGCTTTTTTTCTTTTCCCTGTTCCTAAGAGTAATTTTTTTTTTCCTTTCTTGTGGTTAACCCAGTTCCTTGTTTTTCTTTTTTGCATTTTTCCCATTTATTTCTTTATTCTTCTTCTTCTTTACCTTTTTTCTCTTATTGCCCTCTCCCTAGATATTGCAGGTTTTTTTTTTTTTTTCTTTTTCCATTTTTTCTTTCTTTGGCTACTGTTCCTGTGTGATTACACAGTGTATTTTTTGTCCATTTGCTTTTACTTTTTTGAAAGCTATTCAATTGTTATTTTTCTCTAACTGAGTGGAAGGCAGCAACAGTCCCCATATGACACAACTACACACACACCTCCTGGAGCTGCACTTACTGAGTGAGAGCCACCACTTCCTTCTCCAATGGGCCAATGATAAACAACCACCAAGAAGAGCCTGACTCACCCTTGTACGCTCTTCACTAACAGTCAACTGAGATCTAAATACAACAACTCCACGATGTCTCTGAGACAACAGTTCACACAAAGAAGATAAAGTGGTAGAGACAAGGGAGCAAGATACACACCCAGAACACATCCCTGAGGAAGAAGAAAAATTGGAACTCTCTGATAAGGAATTCAAAAGAATTGTATTTAGGTATCTTCAAAGGTTTGAGAGACAGACTAAGGAAAACAAAGACAAAATCCTAGAAGAATTCTGGAAGAAAATACAAGAAAAAAAATGACAAAATAAATGAAAAATTAGAAAAGATTCAAAATCTACAGATAGGAATCCAGAAGATTAATACTAAATTGTCAGAAATATATAACACATTAAAAGGGCAAAGAAGTAGAACTAATGTAAAGACAGAATTAATGAGATTGAAGACAAATACTTGAATACTTCTTTGAATACTTTGAATACTACTGAATACTTGTCAATAACTACATTGAATGTTAATGGATTAAATGTATCACTTAAGAGATGGAGAGTTGCAGACTGGATAAGAAAACAAAACCCATCAATATGCTGTCTACAAGAGACACTCCTTAGAGAGAAAGACAAAAATAGACTAAAAATCAAAGGTTGGACAGAGCTATATCAAGCAAATAGCAACTGTAAAAGAGCAGGAGTAGCAATATTAATTTCTGATCAAATTGACTTTAAGACAAAAACACCATATGAGACAAGGAAGGACATAATATAATGATTAAAGGATCAACTGAACATGAAGATTTAACCATAATAAATCTCTATGGACCCAATGAAAGAGCCCCAAAATACATAAATCAGACTTTAAGAGTTGAAAAGTCAAATCAATGACTCCACAGTTATAGTGGGAGACTTTAATACACCACTTTCTTTAAAAGATAGAACAAATGGAAAGAAACTCAACGAAGATGGAGAAGAGCTAAACAATACAATCCACCAACTTGACCTTATAGACATCTACAGAGCACTTCACTCAACAACAGCACAATACACATTCTTTTCCAGTGCACATGGAACATTTTCCAAGACAGACCATATGTTAGGCCATAAAGCAAGCCTTCATAAATTTAAAAACATTGAAATACTGCGAAACATCTTCTCAGATCATAATGCTATCAAATTAGAATCAACAATAGGAAAATCAATAGAAAAAGAGTAAACATATGGAAACTGAACAATACCCTCTCTGAAAAAGACAGGATGAGAAAAGAAATAAAAACTAAAATTCAAAAATTCTTTGAATCAAATGAGAATAAAAACACAACATACCAAAGTCTTTGGGAGACAGCAAAAGCAGTGATTAGAGGCCAATTTATAGCAATAGCTGCACACATCAAAAAAGAAGAAACCATAAAAGACCTACATACATGGAAGAACATCCCATGTTCATGGATAGGAAGACTGAACACTGTGAAAATGTCACTTCTACCCAAAGCAATCTATACATTCAATGCAATCCCAATCCAGATCCCATAAACATTTTTAAGTGTATGCAAAAACCAATCACTAATTTTATATGGAAAGGAAAGCGACCCCAAGTAAGCAAAGCACTACTGAAGAACAACAACAAAGTAGGAGGTCTCACACTGCTGGATCTCAAAACCTACTATACAGTCACAGTAGTCAAAACTGCCTGGTATTGGTATAATGACAGACACGTAGAACAATGGACTAGAACTGAGAACCCAGAAACAGATTCATTGACCTATGGTCAGCTGATCTTTGATAAAGGGCCGAAATCCATTACATGGGGAAGAGAATGTTTGTTTAATAAATGGCGCTGGCAAAACTGGAGATCCATTTGCAGAAAAATGAAACAAGATCTGTACCTCACACCATACACAAAAACAAACTCCAGATGGATCAAAGACTTAAATGTGAAACCTAAAACTATAGAGTTTCTCAAGGAAAAACTAGGGGCAAATTTAGGGGCCCTAAT